>NC_064811.1:84438596-84502814 GCF_023721935.1 Panthera uncia
TGAGAGTAATGGCTATATTAAAGAGTCCCCCTAAAAAACAAACAAAAAATCCAAAACAAAACAAAAAAAGGAAGCCAAATCCTAGGTGTGCTTGTGAAAAGAAGTAGATCTAAAAAAAACAAAATAAAAAAAGTAACTAGATCCTTTTTACCCTAGAGTTGAGGCTTTGCAGAACTCTATGATCAATAGATGGTGTGTCTGAGGGGTTTGTGCTCATCTTCTGGGGAGGAGCCTGCTGTGCCAATTATCGATTATCAGGTGGACTTGCCCTAGTGGAGATGCACCTGCAGGGTTAAGGGGGCAGAGCTTGGTGTAAGCAGCTCCAGCTTCTATTGAGTGATGCTGTTTTTTGCTCACTGAAGTCAGTCAGTGCTAATGAGGTGTGGAGGAAATGGCATCGCCCCACTCTCTTGTCCCAGCGTGGGTAGTTAGCACCTACCAATCTTCAGGAAGCCCTCATAGAAGAGCAATCACCTCTCTTGTGTCCCTGGCTTCTGCCAGATCCCTGCTTTTACTGTTCCTGTGTCCAAGCTCTCTGCCTGCTGGGCAGCACAGTACTCCTGTGTTTTATTTTGTGCCCAGGGCTGGGTTTCAGAACTCCACATTTTAGAGATTAGTATGGCATGGACCCATGCTGAACCTCTGGGGGAGGGTCTTCTTGCTGCACTGTGACTGGTGATGGTTTGTCCCAGAAATCAATTGTGCAATCACACAGCAGTTTGGAGTTTATGGTAAAGCACAGCAAAATGCTGCACCAAGGTTTGCTGCCCTCAGTCAGTGTCTTTGTTACTCTACTAGGGAACAAGACAACACGTTAATGTGGCCGATTCTTTTGTCCCTGCACTCCAAGAAGAGGGACTGTTTCTCTCCCTGCAACCCAGGGGATCCTCAGACCACTCTGTCCACTCTCTGGTCTCCACCCTCCTTCCCCATTGGAGCACTGTCAAGCCAGCCAGGCATGACCCTGGCAATGGCACAGACCTCCAAAACTTCAGACTTTTCACTCTGTTGCTTACAACAACTTGTGGTAGTCAGTCGCTTTCCTTTTCCTGGTCAGTTTTGGAGAAGTGTTTTTCTTGTGCAGTCTCCTGCATATGCTTCTCTCTCTCTCTCTTTGTCTGTCTGTCTCTTTCTTCTCTCTTTAACTCTCATTCCTCTGTGTGATCAGGGTTCCCTCTCCTTTGCAACACCTGCAGTTCTTTTCTCCCCCAAATCAACTCTCTGCAGCTCCTACCTCCCTAGATGTGGCCATTTTTCTACTGCTAGTTGTGCAGTTTTGCTCTATCACTCCTCAGATTGATTTCCTGGGTTTTCAAAATGATTTGATATTTATCTAGCTCTGAGGAATGAGGCGAGCTTAGGGGTCCCCCTACTCCTCTGCCATCTTAATTCCTCCTCCTCCACATACCTTTTTGTTTTGTTTTATGGGGAGAATATTTAAGATCTAGTCTCAGCAACTTTCAAGTATATAATACAGGTTTGTAACTATAGTCACCATTCTGTACAGTATATCAGAACTTATTCATCTGATATCTGGAAGTTTGTACTCTTAATCAACATCTCCCCATTTCCCCAGTCCCCCAGCTTGGTTAAATTTGACTCTGCTACTTACTACCTCTGTAATTTTGAGCAAATTACTTAAGTTTTTCAGTTCTGTATGTGTGTTTTTTTTCACTTGTAGAACTCTTGAGTGGATATTAAAAGAATTTGGGGACAGTCCTTGCTATGCAACAGACACTAAATAGATATATATTTTTTTCTTTCTGGTCTATGCTACTTCTTTTTTTGAAATCAAACTCTTAGTGTTCCTTGGGTGATACTGAAATATTAATTATTCATCTTGAACACTTGTATGTATGACACTGTGTTAGTGCTAAATATTTGGTGTGAAAGTGAAGCCTTTCTTTAAACTCATCATGGGTTGTTTTCACATACCTTATACTCTTTGATTTATCTATTTATCTAGACAATTATGGTTATTGAAAATTCAGCCTTTGAACAAGTTGCAAAGTCATAAGAACTTTAAGCTGAGAAGACTTACAAACTTAATGAGTCTATTAGAGACTTGTGAATTTAAAATATTTTATTCTGTAGAATTTTTTATCTCACTTATTTGGATTGTAATGGAGCAAACGTGTTATCCTGGATTAGAAAATGAATTGTTTTCAGGCATTTGAGGACAATGAGTTCCATAGATATATTAGAATCTTCAGAACACTAGGGGCACCTGGGTGGCTCAGTCGGTTAAGCATCCGACTTCGGCTCAGGTCATGATCTCGCGGCCCGTGAGTTCAAGCCACGCGTCGGGCTCTGTGCTGACTGCTCGGAGCCTGGAGCCTGTTTCAGATTCTGTGTCTCCCTCTCTCTCTGTCCCTCCCCTGTTCATGCTCTGTCTCTCTCTCTCTCAAAAATAAATAAACGTTAAAAAAAAATTAAAAAAAAATTCTTCAGAACACTTAGGTTAATGATAAAGAGATGAATTGAGAAGGAGTCAAGGTGGGGAAGATCACCAAAGAGTTAGAAACCATGGATCTTTTTTTTCCCAGTTTTCTTACTCCTTTTCATCCCCACTTATGCCCACCCCCTCAGCCCACTATTTTTCGTGGACGCATATCCTTTTGTTCCATGAGACATGTCTCCATGATAGATGTTGGTGGGAAGAGAGAGGTCACAGTATGGGAACATCATTACCAAACAGACACATATCCAGACTATTTCCTGTCTTTCTTTCTTTCTTTCTTTCTTTCTTTCTTTCTTTCTTTCTATCTATTTATTTTTAGAGAGTGAGAGGTGAGTTGGGGAGAGGGAGAGGAGAGAGAGAGAAAATCCCAAGCAGGCTCCACACTATAAGTGCAGAGCACAAAGAGGAGCTCAATCTCATGAACTGTGAGATCATGACCCCGGCCAAAATTAAGAGTTGGACGCTTAATTGACTGAGCTACCTAGGCGCTCCTATTGAGATAATTTTCTAATTATTCAGGAGAGATATTTTTGAGTAAGCAGCTCTCTAGTGTTTCTAGTCTCCAGATTAAATATCCAGAGTGTAATAGCCTGGTATAACAGTCGATTTTGATTTAGTTTCCCAAGGTGAAAGCATATAAAAGAGATAATTTTAGATAGCACACCTGAGGGACATGGACTTAAATAAAATCTAATCACAGATTTTTTTTTAACTTTTATAATTCTTCTCATTAGTAAAGAAAGATCTCAGTTTGATGGTAGTATGTGTTTAACAACTAACACTTCATAATGTAACTTTGCATAAAGAGACAGCAGGTCTCAAACTCTGAGCTCTGGCAGACAACAATAACCAGCTAAAATGTAATAACAGTTTTATTTTCACTTTTTCTACTTTTGGGAAGTGGTGTTGGATTTCCATACGTGACAGTGATATAAAGTTCTAGAAAATACATGTAAGTTAAATGGTGATTTAGTTGATTTAAAGATAAAAATTAAGGAAATAATTGTGTAGATTGTTTGAAACACCAACTGTGAAGATACTATTGACTATAACTGAACTTTAACCTGATTTAGCACTTTTACAATTAGTGTATCTTGCCGTCTCATACCTAGACTGGACACAATGCTTCATGAAGTGTCTGACCAATGAAAAATACACTCAGTCCTGCACAATATACTCCAATTAATACCATCTAAGAGTGCATTAGTTCTTTTGTAAAGCTCATTATGCCTCTGTCTCATATTGAACATGAAGTTAACTAAATCCCTGAGGTCTTTTTCATAAGAACTTCTGCCAAGTTGGGTTTTCTTCTTGTGACAGTAGTACAACTGAGTTTTTGAAAACCAGGATAAAAAGTATCACACTGTTGGGGCACCTGGCTGGATCATTCAGTAGAAGATGTGATTCTTGATCTTGGGGTCGTGAATTCAAGCCCCACATTTAGTGAAGAGCTCACTAAGAAAAAAAAATCACACTGTTTAACTCCATCTTGATTACTACATGTGAATGATTCAGCCTATTCAGATTTTTTTGGATCTTGGTTTTCTTTTTTGATTTATTAGCTGCTATCCCAGTGCCGTCTTTCTGAAAATTTAAGAATGCTTTCTATGTTTTCATACAAGTAATTTATTTGGAAAAGTTAAGTGGGAAAGAGCAAAGGGTTGAAAATTACTGTATTTCATTAGAGACTCCCTTTAGCTTGATGCCAAACTTTTTTTAAATGTTTTTTCAGTGTTTATTTATTTTTGAGAGACAGAGACAGAGCGTGAGTAGGAAAGGGGCAGAGAGAGAAGGAGACACAGAAACTAAATCAGGCTCCAGGCTCTTAACTGTCAGCACAGAGCCCGATGAAGGGCTCGAACCCATGAATCGTGAGATCATGACCTGAGCTGAAGTTGGACGCTTAATTGACTGAGCAGCCCAGGTGCCCTGATGCCAAACTTTTGATCATAGTAAAATCCCTTTAAATTTATAATTGAAGAAACTAACAATTCATTTCTTCTGTGTGTAGTTGCACATATTTTGCAATGCACAAATCTATGTGTATATTCATATAGATTCCAATATACCACTGTATACAGAATTCCAACTTTGGCTGCTATTTTTAAATTATTGGAAATGCATTTCAGTAGTAGTTTTACTTAAGTAACATTTTCCTATTTTAATCATAAAAATGATATGGAATATTTCATCGAATGTCTTGCTAAAAATCTAAAAAAATACAAAATCAATAAGATTCTCCAGTTTTCCATATCAGAAGAAAACTTACCAATGAAAGAAATTAGATTAGTTTGACATTATTTACTCTTGACCTTTCATTTTCTTAAAAAATCTTACTGATCATATGTAGGTAATTTAGTTTTGAATTTTGTTAAGAATTGCTATTAAGCTTTGACACTTTTCTGAAGCATGTTATTTCAAATAAAAATAATGTGGAATTGATTTTAAAAATTTAACACAGAGAATAGAACTTATACATGGAATTAATTAAAATCTAGAATGTCTAACTTGTTTAATAACTTAGGTAAACCTTTTGTTCTCCTTGCCCTCAGAAAAAATAAAGATTACAAGGATAACAAGTATATGTATCTATTTTTAAGGAATTGTTTGTACTAGTTTCTAGTTTTTGATTTAGAGAAAATTCTACACATGATACAAATAATCAGTTAAAAAAATTTATATGACATATGAAATTGTGAAAGTTGTTTCTAAGTTTATATTTTCAAATATTAATAGATAACATTTACTGAATGTTTGTTTTCTTCCAGGTACTTTTCTAGGCAGTTTGCATGTATTACTTCATTTAATCTCTCAAGAATTTTATGAGCTAGCTCTTTTTCACATAGAAGAAACTGATACATGTTAAGAGTGGTTAAGTGAATTATTCAGGATCACTCAAGTAGAGTCAGTGTTGACATTCAGCTATGGGGACTCTAGAATTGATTCGCGTACCTATTGTTACATGCTATAGTAGACCATATTATCTAAAGACAATTTGCTACCAGCTTTGGCCAATAATTCTGAGAGGAAATTTTCTCCCATTTTGTTAGAAAAGTGTTAGGAAAAAAGCTTAAAAGTGTACCTTATTTTCATGTTATGTCATAAAGAATGACAAATGAAAGCCAGTAATAGTTACTACAATAGAAGTTCTCTATAGCCAAACACCACCTCTTAGAGCTTCTTATTAAGAAGTTAGTGACTATAGTAATTGGAGAGATCTTTCCCTGAGATTCTAGTACATCTCACTAAAACAGAGTTCGCATACGTCATCTTTAACCCATGCAAATTTCCTATCTTTTATTTTATTGTATTAAATTTTTTTTTAAATTTATTTTTGAGGGAGGGAGGGAGAGAGAGAGAGAGAGAGAGAGAACAGAAGTGGGGGATGGGCAGAGATAGACACAGAATCGGAAGCAGGCTCCAGGCTCTGAGCTGTCAGCACAGAAACTGAGATCATGACCTAAGCCAAAGTTGGCAGCACAACCAACTGAGCCACCCAGCCGCCCCATCTTGATTTTATAAATGAGGTAACTAAAGATTGCATAGGTTTATTGGCTTGTCTAGCATCTCTCATGAAATCACAGCTGGAATTCAGACATAGATGTGTCTGATTCTGAAACCTATTCTCATTCAGTAAGTACATCGAGCTTACTCAAAGCCTACACTGGAGTTAAGGGAGGCTATAGTTGACTATTTTTCATTTTTTTCTATGGAAATGTTAAGGAGACAACAGATGTTGGCGAGGATGCAGAGAAAGGGGAACCCTCTTGCACTGTTGGTGGGAATGCAAACTGGTACAGCCACTCTGGAAAAGGTTTCTCAAAAAATTAAAAATAGATCTACCCCATGACCCAGCAATTGCACTACCAGGTATTTATCCAAAGGATACAAAAATGCTGATTTGAAGGGACACACGTACCCAATGTTTATAGCAGTGCTATCGACAATAGCCAAAGTATGGAAAGAACCCAAATGTCCATTGACTGACGAATGGATAAAGAAGATGTGATATATACACATACAATAGAATATTACTTGGTGATCAAACAGAGTGAAATCTTGCCATTTGCAAGAACACGGGAGGAACTAGTGAAATAAGTCAGAGAAAGATAAATATCATATGATTTCACTCATATGTAGAATTTAAGAAACAAAACAGATGAACAGAAGGGAAGGGAAGAAAAAATATGATACAAAGAGGGAGGCAAACCATAAGATTCTCTTAAATACAGAGAACAAACTGAGGGTTGCTGGAGGGATGTTGGGTGAGAGGTTGAGCTAAATGGGTGATAGGCATTTAGGAGGGCACTTGTTGGGATGAACAATGGGTGTTATATATAAGCAATGAATCACTAAATTCTACTCCTGAAGTCATTATTACACTATATGTTAACTAATTTGCATTTAAATAAAATTTAAAAATTAAAAAAAAAGAGGAAAAAATGTTAAGGAGATGTAATTTTCCCTTATTCCCCCTCTCAGAATAATGAAAAACTCTGGTCATCAAGTATAGCACAAACATATGAAGACCCTGGAAGGTAGAGAGAACAAGACAAATGGTTATGGACTCTGGGACCCAAGGAATTACACAGGAGTGAATTTCTTTTTTTTTTTTTGCCTTGTATATTCCCAGCTGGGTCCTGGAGAAGCTTTAATCTGAGAATGCCCAGACCACAGACCAGACCAGATAGGTACAGACCACAACAAAAACAAAAACGAAAGCAAACCAAAGAACTCCCCTGCAACCCAAACAAACAAAAAACCAACTCCCCACAAAACAACAAAACAAAACACAACCCAAGAAAAGCCTGTTCTCTCTAGCTAAAAGATGTGGAAATGGTCAGCCTAGAAAGGCAGAAAATATTTAGATAATAAATGATCTGGTCTAGCCAAATAACCACAGGAAAAAAAACTGTAGCTCTATGCATAGTCCTTCCAGTGAAGAGTGGGTGGGGTGCCCGGACTTCCACCCTTGCCTGACTGTAAATGTTGTCCTAACCTCCTGCTGGGGTGTCAGAGAAGACTGAGTGAGAAGCTGGGACTTTCATCCTTGCTGGGCACAATGAATTCCCCCTTTCTTGCTTGCAGCATCAGTGGAGTAGTGACATGGCACCACTTACCTTCCTAGCCAGGGCGTCATCGGTGGAGACCTAGTGGGAGCCTGAATTTCCACTCTGCCCAGCAGTATCAGGGAACCCTAGAACCCCTCAAGGTTCCCACAGAGGCTGAGTAGAGAACCTGGATATTCACCCCCACCTAGCAGAACTGAGGTAATGCCCCCTTTCATTCAGTGGAGTGGTGTCAGAGGAAAATTGCTAAAAAAGATTTAAATAAGACAGAGTCTCATAAAACCCCAAATGGCCAGATATCAATAAAAAATCACTCATTATGCCAGGAACCAGGAGGAACTCAAACTGAATGAGAAAAGACAATCGACACCAACATCAAAGATGATACATGTTAGAATTATTTGATAATGAATTTGAAGAACGCATCATAAAAATGCTTCAATAAATAATTATAGATATGCTTGAAACCATTGAAAAATAGAAAGTCTGGGCATAAAATGGAAGTTCTCAAGTAATAGAAGATATAAACAAGAGCCAAATGGAAATTTTAGAGCTAAAAATTTAAAAAAGCAAAATAAAAATTCAATGTATAGGTTTAATAGGATAGAGAGGACAGAGGGAAAAAAGTCAGTGAATTTGAACATAGAACAGTAGAAATGATCTGGTCTGAACAACAGAATAAGTCAGTCAGAGGAAGACAGATATATGATTTCACTTGTGTAGAATTTGAGAAACACAGCAGATGAACAGGGAAAGGGAAGGAAAAATAAGTTAAAAACAGAGAGGGAGGCAAACCATAAGAGAGTCTTAAATACAGAGAACAAATAGGGTTGCTAGAGGAGAGGTGGGTGGGGGGTGGGTTAAATGGGTGATGGGCATTAAGGAGGGCACTTTTGGGGATGAGCACTGGGTGTCATATGTAAGAGATGAATCACTGGGTTCTACTCCTGAAATCAAGACTATACTGTATTGTTAACTAACTTGAATTTATTTATTTAAAAACATTTTTTAAAAAGCATTTATTTATTTTTGACAGAGAGAGAGAGAGAGAGAGCAAGAGCAGAGGAGGGGCAGAGAGAGAGGGAGACACAGAATCTGAAACAGGCTCCAGACTTTGCACTGATAGCACAGAGCCCAACACAGGGCTCGAATCCATGAACTGTGAGATCATGACCTGAGCCAAAGTTGTACACTTAACCAAATGAACCACCCAGGTACCCCATCAACTTGAATTTAAATAAACGAAACAAAACAAAACAAGTTAAGACATTGTAGTTCCAGAAGGAGGTAGGAGAGAAGGTACCCATTGCAATTACATAGAAATTCAATTGATTTTGTATGTTGACTTTGTATCCTGCAACCTTGCTGAACTCACTCACTAGTTCTAGTTTTTTTGTTTTTTTAAATAGATTCCTTGGAATTTTCTCTGTAGACCATCATGTTATCTGCAGATAAGGACAGTTTTATTTCTTTCTTTCTAATCTGTATCCCTTTTGTTTACCTTTCTTATTACACTGGCTAAAACCTCCTACACTATGATGAATAACAATGATTAAAATATTCCTTGCCTTGCCCCCTTCTTAAGGGAAAGCATTCAGTCTTTGACCAGTAAGTGTGATGCTAGCTGGGGGTGGGTTTTTTTTGTTTTTTGTTTTTTTTTTTTTGGTAGACAGTCTTTAAAGTTGGGGAACTTTCCTTCAATTCCTAGTTTTCTGAGAGTTTTTATCATGGGTGAGTGTTGATATTGAAACTAAAAGCACAGTGCCATTTACAATCACTCAAAAAAGAAAGGAAGAAATACTTAGATGTAAGTTTAATAAAACATCTTCAGGCATTTATTCTGAAAACTACACAATACTGATGAAAGGAATCAAAGGGGGTCTAAATAAATGGAGAGTTATGCCAATTTAATGTATTAGAAGAATCAATATCTTAAACATGCCAGTTCTTCGCTAATTGATATACAAGTAATCAAAATCCCAATGAGACTTTTTGGTAGATATACCCAAGATGATTCTAAAATTTATATGGAAAAGTAGAGGAACTAGAACAGATAAAACAATTTCAAAAAAGAAAATAAAGTGGGAGAAAAAGTCTGCTTAATTTCATGACTTATTATTTAGTTACAGTAATCAAGACTGGTATTGGGAGAGGGATAGACACAGAGATCAGTGGAATGGATTAGAGAACCCAGAAATAGACTTTTCCATTTTCTAAGTATGGCCAACTGACTTTTGAAAAAATACAAAAGAAATTCAATAAAGGAAGGATAATCTTAAAAATTTTTTTTGATGTTTATTTATTTTAGAGAGAGAGAGAGAGAGAGAGGAAGACAGAACACGAGCTGGGGAGGGGCAGAGAGAGACACACACTCACAGAATCCAAGCAGGCTCCAGGCTGTGAGCTGTTAGCACAGAGCCCAACTCGGGGCTCAAACCCACCAACCATGAGATCATGACCTGAGCTGAAGTCAGAGGCCCAACTGACTGAGCCACCCAGGCGCCCCAGGAAGGATAAACTTTTCAACAAATGGTGCTGGAGGAATTTTCTGTTCACAGGCAAAACAAAAACAGGCAAAAACAAAACCCTTGAACTAAATCTCACGTCTAATGCAAAAATTAAGCCAAAATGCATCATAAATATAAATGTGAATGATAATATATATAACTTTTAGAAGATAGCATAGGAAAAAAATCTTTGGGATCTAGGGCTTAGTGAAAAGTTCTTAGACATGACACAAAAAACACAATCCATAAAAGACAAAAATCAATTAATTGCATGTCATCAAAATTAAAGACTTTTTTTTCCTTGTGAAAGACCTTAATAAGAGGTTGAAAAGATTAGCTATAAACCAGGAGAAAATATCTGCAAACCACATATATTAAAAAAGATCAATTTTTAGAATATATAAAGAACTCTGGAAACTCACAATAAAAAACAAACAATCCAAATAAAAAATGGCCAAAGACATGAAAAAACATTTCACTGAAAGGATGTACGTATGGCAAATAAGCACATGAAAAGATGTTCAGCATCACTAGCCATTAGGGAAATGCAAATTTAGACTACAATGAGATATCACTGTATACCTGTAAGAACAGTTACACTTGAAAATATGACAATACCGGGGCGCCTGGGTGGCTCAGTCGGTTAAGCGTCCGACTTCGGCTCAGGTCATGATCTCACGGTCTGTGAGTTCGAGCCCCGCGTCGGGCTCTGTGTTGACAGCTCAGAGCCTGGAGCCCGTTTCAGATTCTGTGTCTCCCTCTCTCTCTGTCCCTCCCCTGTTCATGCTCTGTCTCTCTCTGTCTCAAAAATAAATAAACGTTAAAAAAAAAAATTAAAAAAAAAAAAGAAAATAAGACAATACCAAATGCTGACAAGGATGCTGAGAAACTGGATCTGTCATACATTACTCATGGGAATGTAAAGTAGTACAGCCACCTTAGAAAATAGTATGGCAGTTTCTTAAAAAAGCTAAACATATACTTACCATAAAACACAGAAATTGTACTCCTGGGCTTTTTTTCCAGAGAAATGAAAACTATATTTGCACACAAATCTGTGTATAATTGTTTATCATAGTTTTATTTGTAATAGCCAAAACCTAGAAGCAATCTGGATATCCTTCAGTAGGTGAGTGGTTAGACCAACTGTGGTATATTCACACCATGGAATACTGCTCAGCAGTATTCAGCCAGAACCAAAACCAAACCAACCACAATCACCACAACAAAAACGAGCTATTGAAATGTGCATTATGCTCAGTGAAAAAAATGTCAATCTCAAGGGGTTACATATTGCATGGTCCCATTTATGTAACATTCCTGAAGTCAAAGTTATAAAGATGGAAAACGTATTCATGGTTGCAAGGGGATTAGGTATGTTGGAATGGGAGGAAAGAGGTGGATGTGACTATGAAGGAATAGCATGAGGGAGGTCTTTGTGCTGTTGGAATAGTTCTATATCTTGATTGTGTTGGTAGTGACATAAATCTATGCATGTTGTAAAATGACACAAAACTAAACTCACACATGTATCAATGTCAAATTCCTAGTTTTAATATAGGACTATGATTATGTAAGATGTAGCCATTGGAGTAAGCTGAGTGAAAGGTAAAAACCTCTCCTCTGTACTATTTTTGCAAATTCATGTGAATCTATAATTATTCCAAAAAAAGATGTTTAAAACTTTAATCTTCAGAGGAAGTCATCCATTCATGCAGTTTCTATAATGGGGAGAGAGATGGAAAACAAGTAACTAACTAGCAAGCTAGCTAACTAAATAACTAACTAACTGACTAGTCTTATCTTTCCTTGGAATGGATAACTAAGATTGCACATGATTCCTAAAGTAATGCTTTCCTTCTAAAAATATCTTTTTAAATAAAAGTACTTAAAAAATCCTTATTACAATAAAGTGACATTAGACATTTTATGATTTTTAGAAATATAGCCACAAATTTGTAAATGTAAATCTTTGTCCTTAAACCATTTTGTATCACTTTTAATCCTGCTTTTCTTTGGGAATCTCTCGTTTGTAGCTGTCCAGCATTTCTCAGAGTACTCAACTCTAGCTTATTTTTCATATGCTCTATTGGTAAGAAGGGATATATTTTAGGTGTGAATCTTCTACAATGATGGCCTCTTTCTTTTTTTTTTTTTTCAATATATGAAGTTTATTGTCAAATTGGTTTCCATACAACACCCAGTGCTCATCCCAAAAGGTGCCCTCCTCAATACCCATCACCCACCCTTCCCTCCCTCCCACCCCCCATCAACCCTCAGTTTGTTCTCAGTTTTTAACAGTCTCTTATGCTTTGGCTCTCTCCCACTCTAACCTCCTTTTTTTTTCCCTTCCCCTCCCCCATGGGTTTCTGTTAAGTTTCTCAGGATCCACATGAGAGTGAAAACATATGGTATCTGTCTTACTCTGTATGGCTTATTTCACTTAGCATAACACTCTCCAGTTCCATCCATGTTGCTACAAAGGGCCATATTTCATTCTTTCTCATTGCCACGTAGTACTCCATTGTGTATATAAACCACAATTTCTTTATCCATTCAATGATGGCCTCTTTCTAACATGGTGGTGTTTACTCAGAGAACAAAGCAAATGTCATTTAATACTAAATAAGTTGTCAGTGACATATTACCCACAGGTAATATGTTAATTTGATAACTTCCTTAATTGAAGCAATTTTTTAAAAGACTTTAAATCCTACATTATGTTCTTTGTTTCAAGTTTGTTTTTTCCAAAAATCTTTTCTTAAAAATCTTCAAGGATTTTTAACATTCAAAGGATGAATGTTATATAGACAAATTTTAGCTCAACATAAATAAGAATTTTCTAGTAAACACATTCAAAGATAGGATATGGTCTTTGGGAAGAGGCAATTAAACTGGAGAAACTTTTAATTCCCTTTAACTTTAATATTATGTCAATAAAAAATATAAAATTTATACAGTGGTTTCAAGAGAGAAATTAAAAAATGGCAAGTATTCCTTTTCAAAGAGAAATGATGCTAGCTGAAATCACATAATGAAGGTGCCATAAGTGATTGAAATAATATCCCTTGTTAATAAATATAGATATTTATTAAGGTCCTACTGTGTTCTAGGCATGACTCCAGGTTCAGGATTAGAAGATCTAGAATAAAAGAAGTCTCTACTTTCATGGAGCTAATATTATAGTGGGTCGGGGAGGGAGAAAAATACATAGACATAGAATAAATCATGGGGTAATTCATGTGTAGAAAAGCATAAATCAAGAAAGAGGAGATAGGAAGCACTGGTGGGTGGAAAGTCACCTCTTTGATTAGCTGATATTTGAACCTGGACTTAAAGGAAGTGAGAGTATGTGAGCCATGAAGATGTCTGGGGGAAACTTAATTGTTGGTAGAGACGACAGCTGTTTTAAGTGTCCTTGGGTAGTGTGATGATTAATTTTATGTGTCAACTTGACTGGGCTAAGGGATGTTCAGATGGTTGGTAAAATATTACTTCTGGGTGTGTCTGTGAGGATGTTTCTGGAAGAGATTAGCATTTGAGGGGCGTCTGGGTGGCTCAGTCGGTTAAGCGGCCGACTTCGGCTCAGGTCATGATCTCGCGGTCCGTGAGTTCGAGCCCCGCGTCGGGCTCTGTGCTGACAGCTCAGAGCCTGGAGCCTGTTTCAGATTCTGTGTCTCCCTGTCTCTGACCCTCCCCCATTCATGCTCTGTCTCTCTGTCTCAAAAATAAATAAACGTTAAAAAAAAAAAAAAAGATTAGCATTTGAATTGGTAGACTGAGTAGAGAAGATTGCCCACAACAGTGCAGGTGGGTATCATCCAGTCCACTAAGGGCCTGAAAAGAACAAAAGGCTGAGGAAGAATACAGTTTTTCTCTTTGCTTGAGGTGGGATGTCCATCTTCTGCCCTCAGAAATCAGTGTTCCTGTGCCTCAGACTCCGCCTGGGACTTAACACCATTGTTTTCACATTCTCAGCCTGAATTACACCACTGGCTTTCCTGGTTCTCTAGCTTGCAGACAGCAGATTGTGGAACTTCACCGGCTCCAGAATTGCATGAGCCAACTTCTGTAATAAATGTCTTATATATGTGTATATATTCTATTGGTTCTATTCTCTGAAGAACTGTAACTAATACAGGTGGAAAGGAATTAGAATGTTGGAGGAACAGCAAGGCAACCAATGTGGTTGGAGTGGAGTAAGGGTAATAAAAGAGACTGGAGAAGCGGTGGTGGAGTGGAGGGCGGACAAATTTTGTAGGACACTGTAAGTCGTGGTGGGTCTTGTGGGTTTTACCGTGAATGGGATGGGAAGCTGTTGAAATGATGAGCAGAAAGTGATATCATCTTTCTTACATTAAAAAGGGTTTGTCTGGCTACGGAGCACAGCTTGTCAGGTGTAAGAGTGGAAGTAGAGAGAATATTTAGGAAAGAGGTTATTGCAATAATCTAGTAAGAGATGGAAGTGGATTGGAATGGGGTAGGAGACGGGTAGTGGTGTAGGTTAGAATTAGATTCAGCATATAATTTGAAAGCAGGTATTACAGGATTTACTGGCGATTTGGATGTGGACATGAGAAGAAAAATAAAGATACAGGTACAAAATTATTGACCTGAGCAACTGGAAGATCATAGCACTCCCATGAGTGCTATGATCTAGCATAGCTAGATCATGCTAATATTATCTAGCATTTGATAATATGTGATTGAAAGGTTTGGTGTTGAGGGATATGTCTTCTTGTTGAGTGAGCCTCAGCATATGGCTGTTCCTGCTCTTTGGCTCAGATTTGTAGACTTGATGAATATATTTACTTTTTCCTTCTTGCCAGTTGCCATCAATTATGTGCCTGGGACACCCCATAATTTGTGGAGAGTGAGTATTGGCTACTGCTTGCATAAAACATATCAGTGACAGAACTGGTTTTAAATATTAGTAGTACAACCCAAAGCACTCAAGCATGATGATTTAGAAGGCCTGTAATTTTGTAATTGCTTTTTGTATCATAAAAATTAAAATTTTTGTATAACTGCTTAACTGGGACCTCTATTTTTTCTGTTCCCCCTTTTGCCTCTGACTGACACATTCCTGCCTACCTCTACCTCCAAGGCTAACCTAAGTTATCAGAGTTTTTCTTTCCTTAAAATACACCTTTCAAACCGATAGAAAATGTCTGAAGTCTTCCTTAAAAAAAAAAAAACAAAACTAGCATATGTCATCTTTCAACATGTCCAATAAAATGTTATTGTCTAAGGTGCCTAGGGTGAATGACAGCATCAATTTTTTTTTATATGGAAGGGACTTTAGCTATTTTCTCTGAATGATGTTTTGGGGTTTTTTAGGGCACATTCTGAGTAGTATTCTGGCTGTTTTAATTTGCACAAGAGTTTACCAGTTTTTTGCATGCTTTTTATATGGGTTAATTATACTAGAAAAATCTGTGTAGGAAAAACATTTGTTCATTAGTCTCATAAGAATTGGGAAATAGTGTGGGATTTTGCTTTAGGATACAGTGAGAGAAAGAATATGAGTATAGATTCAAGGGAAAAAGAGAAGGAAAAAGAGGAACCCAGAAACAATCAGAAGAAACCAAGTTGAACATATAACTAAACATCAAAACCATAATAATTAATAAATGTATTATTGAAGTGGATTTTTATATTTTGTATTTTTATTTTTTTAAGTATATTTATTTTGAGAGAAAGAGAGAAAGCACATAGAGAGGAGGGGCAGAGAGAGAGAGAGGAAGAGAGAGAATCCCAAGCAAGCTCCACACTCAGCATGGAGCCTGATGTGGGACTCGATCACACTGTGGGTCTCTATCTCATGTTGGTGAGATAGTGACCCAAGCTGACACCAGGAGCTGGATTCTTAACTGACTGAGCCACCCAGGCATCCGTGGAGTGGATTTTTAGATGGGTTCTCAAGAACTCATTGGGAATAAGGCTCAGATTTTTTTGCTCAGAATAAGCAAAACTCCAAGATAGAAAGATGTACAAAAGTTTTAGTGGATGAATAGAATACAGTACAGGCATACCTTATTTTATTGTGCTTCACTTCATTGCATTTTGTAGATACTGCATTTTTTTTCACAAATTGAAGATTTGTGGCAACCCTGCATTGAGCAAGTCTTTTGGCCCCATTTTCCAACAGCTTTTTTCACTTTGTGTCTGTCACATTTTGGTGATTTTCAGAAATTTTCAAATTTTTTCATTATTATTATATTGGTTACGGTTCTCTGTGATCAGTGATTATGACTTGATGAAAGCTCAGATGATAGCATTCTTTTCTTAGTAATAAAGTATTTTTAATTAAGGCATGTACTTTAAAAAAACATAATGGTATTGCACACATAATAGAGTTAATAGTGCAATGTAAACATGACCTTAATATGCACTGGGAAACCAAAAAATTTATTTGACTTGGTTTATTGCAATATTATCATTTTTGCAGTGGTCTGGAACTAAACCTGCAATATCTCTGAGGTATGCTTGCAGCCCCCCCTTATCCATGGTTTCACTTTCAGCAGTTTCAGTTATCTGTGGTCAACCATGGAAACAGACATTGCTCCTTAAGATGAATTTTTAGAAGTCAATAGTAGCCTAATTCTATGTCATGATGGCTACATCATTCATCTTGCTTCATTGCATCATGTAGGCATTTTATCATCTCACATCATCACAAGAAGGGTGAGTAATGTACAATAAGGTATTTTGAGAGAGAGAGAGGGAGGCCACATTTACATTGTTATAATTGTTCTATTTTATTCTTATTGTTGTTAATCTCTTCCTGTGCCTAGTTTATAAACTAAACTTTATTATAGGTATGTAGGTACAGGAAACAACACTGTATATATAGGGTTCAATACTACCCATGGTTTCGGGCATCCACTAGAGGAGATGTCTTGGAACATATCCCCCACAGATAAAGGAGGACTACTGTAAGATACAATATGTACTTTGAACTAGCACTGTTGAGAATCATGATTGTGAGTAAAATTAGCTGTTGTGGTCCAGCCACAGTGGAAAGAGCTCATTGGTGATGAATTGTGTCATTTAGATTGATGGGTGGCAGTGAGGAGGGAGAGAACTCTCCTGTTATAGAGAACTTAGAATTGCCTTTCTTTAACTTTGTCATGGCATCGCCAATACTCAGTAATCAAAAATGGGCAGAGCGGAATGGAGGTGCTTGCCTGAGTGCCATGCTCTGTGGACCCCAGTGTAGCTCAGTGGATAGTACTTGAGGAAGTACTGATCCAAAAGTAATGGGCATTCTCATACTATAAAATGATTCCCTTGTATATATATCTTTAGGCTGCATATTGCTGATTTATAACAACTTTCTCAAAGCTACTCTTTAGGGTTATTAAAAACAACATAGGGCTCTTTGAAGAAGACATGGTCGCAGGTACCACAGAACTTTGCAGGCCTTGACGATCCTGCTCCTGCCTCACCATGTTGGCTCTCGCCAAGGAACAAGTCAGTCAGGAAGCTGTGCCGCAGCCGTGGCTTTGAAAGACACCAGGAAGACACCCCTGGAACCAGAGATAGTGATTCATCAAATTAGAATTACTCTAACCAGCCCCAAAGTAAATGGAGAAAGCATGTGCTGACTTGATCAGAGGCACAAAGAAAAAGAATCTCAAAGTGAAAGGACCAGTTTGGATGCCTACCAAGACTCTGAGAATCACTACAAGAAAAATTTCTTGAGGTGAAGGTTTTAGACTTGGGATCATTTTCAGATGAGGATCCACAAGCAATTCATTGATTTATACAGCCCTTCTGAGATTTTTAAACAGATAACTTCCATGAGTATTGAAACAGGAATTGAGGTTGAAGTCACCATTGTAGATGCTTAAATCAACCTTTTTAATAAATTGATTATCAGTTAAAAATAACTAACTTACTAAATACTCCATAGTGACTAGGTCCTCACTTCCTGAAACAAAAACAAACAAATGAACAAAAAACATCAAGCAAACCAAGATGTTCTGAGGGAGGATTCTAGGTTTACCACTTAATTTGGCGTGTAATCCTAAGCAAATTACTTAATTGCTCTGTGCTCCAGATGTCTCATCAATAAAATGGAGTTTTAATAGTGTCTGCTTCATAGGACTGTTGTGAAGAATAAATGTGATAATGCATTTAAAGTGCTTAGCACGCTATGTACCTCAATAAATGTCAGCTTACATTGATAAGGTAGTTAATTGACCTGCTAACACATATCTTTCCACTTCTACAAAATAAGGAAAAAAAACCCATCTCTGTGGCATTTAGTAGGCATTATAGGTAATATTTGTCTTCAAATTTATTATTTTAAAATAAAAAAAAACTTTTCAAAATGGTAATTTATTTAGTGGCAAGGATTTAACATTTTTTGGTCTAAAATGTTCAAACTATTATAGGAAACTAGATTTTTATGGGGAAATTTTTCATTTTTTTTAAGGAGGATATCTTCTGTTTCTGAATGGTTTATGGTATATATGTTAAAAATATTCTGGGATAAGCTATCTTTCAAGGTGAAGCTAAAACTCAAAATCAGCAATAAATACTTCACATGAAATGGAAAAAGTCAGGAACAACCTGTCTCTTGGTGTTAGAGGTTTCCAGTCAATTACGGGTGTGGAAATGCATGCCCACGTTGATGACTGGCCAAGGGCATCTGTGTTGTTGCTTCCTTCTCCTACCTCTAAAGTTGATGCAGGTTTTTAGCTGTTTTCCTGGCTGGCTTGTGCTGGAAAGCAGCAGGTTTGTTTTCTGTTGGCAGCCCCCATTTTCATGCTCCCTGAGATGCAAACTTAAATTGATTATGTTGCCCCTTCACCCCTGCGGTCAGCTAGATAACAAAGGAAAGGGACTCAGGGAACTCAGAGTTAGAAATTCACATACAAACAGCAGCACTTTTCTTTGAATTTTTCTATCAATTTGTCTTTCTTATGACACAGTACACTTTGCAGAGGAATTTTATTTCACATATATCATTTCCCTTACTAGTGAAATGTAGGTGTTAGAGGCATGTAGTTCAATTCCGCCCCCCCCCCCCCCACCCCGCCAACTCCAACAGATTCTCTTCTTGTATACACCCATAACAACTGATTATCTAGCCCCTGCTCCAACACTTCCAGCCATGAGCCATCTTACCTCACAACCTGTCTTTGGGGGAGACAGGTTTCTTCCCTTTTAGTCAGCTGAAACTCCTTTATTGACACAAATCATATAATATTTTAGTTCAAAGATTTTATTTTTGAATACATTTTATTCTAGTTCATTTCATTTTTGCATGGACATTTTCTTCACTGTTCTTTTTTTTTTTTTTTAAAGTTTATGTATTTATTTTGAGAGGTGGGGTCAGGGGCAGACAGAGGGAGAGAGAATCCCAAGCAGGCTCTGAACTGTCAGTGTGGAGCCTAATGCGGGGCTTAACTAACTGAGCCACCCAGGTGCCCCTCTTTACTGTTCTTTTTTTTTTTTTTTTTAAATATGTTTGTTTATATTTGAGAGAGAGAGAGGGGGGAGAGAGACAGAAACACAGTGAGTGGGACAGGGGCCAAGAGAGAAGGAGACATAGAATCCAAAGCAGGCTCCAGGCTCTGAGCTATCAGCACAGAGCCCCACATGGAGCTCAAACTCACGAACAGTGAGATCATGACCTGAGCTGAAGTCACACATTTAACCGACTGAGCCACCCAGGCGCCCCATCTTTACTATTCTTAAATTCTGATCATTATTATCAATATTTTCTTGAGTATTATATTAGAGAAATATTTGAACATATTCAGCTTTCCCATGAAGTTATTTTTTTCACAATTATTTTACTATAATTTTATAATTAAAAAAAATGTAAAGTAAACTCTGCTCCCAATGTGGGTCTTGAAGTCAAGATCCCAAGATCAAGAGTTGCATGCTCTACCCTCTGAGACAGCCAGGCACCCCTATTTTACTATAACTTTGAATGAAAGTTATGTTCAGGGTTTTTTTCCTTAGCATGTCTTACTTTTCTTTGTGAAATTTTGAAATGTTATATAATTAGTCATTTAATTAATGTATTATTTATTATTTGGTTACAAAGGTAATGACCATACCTCTCATCACTGGAGACTTGAGTAAACCACTCACTAGTCTCAGGACTAGTCCAGCAAATTTTTCATGCATATCATTTGAGAGTATTTGATACCACACACAGAGGATCTTAATTGTGGGTCTGGGATCAAAGAGATCCATGAATCCTCTAGAATCAAATGTAAAATTTTGGTTTTGCACAGATGAGCAGATAGATCTTAAGGAGATTTCGGAGACTTTCATCAGGCTTTTAGGGAGTTCTGCAAGTTCCCTTCCCCCAAATGTTAAGAACTTTGTTGCTAGAAAGTTATGAGAACATGTGTGACTTTCTAGGCTGCCAGACCAAATATCACAGACTGGGTGGCTTAAATGACAAAAGTGTGTTTTCTCACAATTCTGGAGGCTGAAAGCCAGAGATCAGGATTTCAGCAGGGCTGGTCTCTTCTTGGCTTGTAGATGGCTATCTTCTTCCTATGTCTTCAGATGTTCTTCCCTCTGTGCATGTCTGTGTCCCAATCTCCTTTTCTTATAAGGACACCAGTCACACTGGAGTAGGGTCCATGCTAATGAACTCATATTAGCTTAGTTACCTCTTTAGAGATTTGATCTCTACCTTGTAGGTATTGGGGGTTAGGATTTCAATGAATAAATTTGGGGGGATTACAGTCCAGCCCACAACAGAGTATTTGTATGAAAATTAAAAATCAAAAAGTGAAAACTGCATTCAATTCACTCTAGAGTAAGTTTTCCTAGTCAGAATCTGCTGGCACAATATTTATTAGCTTGCAATTCAAAAATAATTTCTTTTTCAAACTAGCTGCTTCTGTGTGAGTTCTCTGGATCACTGGAGCTAGAATCAATCAGCCAGCAATATTTATTGAGCACCCACTGTGTGCAAAAAGCTGTACAAAGAGCTCTAAATCTGCGGTATTGATTGTGCCTGCCAGCCAGGGCAGGGTTTTCTTGTGAAACAACTCAGACATTTGCCTTGTGCTGTAAAAGGGAGCAGGAGTATGGAGGTATGTGTTGGGTGTTTTAAGCTCTGAAATTTAAAGGTTCTTATCATGGAAAGGAAGTTTCCATAGGTATCTTTTATCTATCTTTTCTGTAACCTTACGGTACAGACATTGATGGTGTCTGTATGCTGAAAGTGATGAGATTTTGGAAATCTTTCTTAAAATATGCACAGTAAAATCCATCCCATTTACAAAGTGTACTCACAGTTATGGTAGAGAGAAAACACTATTATTTCTAAGCAAATACGGAGGGTTTATCTCAAGGAGAAAACTGTCTTTATTTGGGAACCTCCATTAATAGATATATTTTATTACCAAGATGAGCTTTCCGGGGTGCAGTGAAACATAGATTGCTAATCTTCTCTGGTTAAGAAATAAACAGAAACTTGGAGAATTCAGAGATGAACAATCTATGAAGGAGAAAGGAGGAAAGAAAAAGGGTGGGAGGAGGGTGGAGACTCTGCAGAATGATGGGAGGCTGGAGCCTGGGAAGACACAGTCATTGAAAATGCTTCAGAGTTGGAAATGGTAGAAGGGAGGTTTAATCCTAAATTGTTGGCAGTGCTGTGCAGCGATGTGAGCCTCATTTGCTCACTCCAAATTCCAGTGGAATCTCTTGCAGGCACAGCTTTGAGTCTTTGGTTGCTGAGAGACAAGGGTGAGACCAGATGGAGTGGGAAAGAGGAGAGAAACATAATAAGAAAATAAACACATGGATCTACCTAAGCTAAGGAACAGTATTACCAATAATGTTGGGTCTGCCTTTGCAATATTGTACTAAAGCAAGCAGCAATTGCTTTAAGGCCCCCAAATTGAGAGGCCTACTTTATTTCATTTTTATTACCCAAGCCATAAGCTATTGCTTGGTCTTTGGAGGCTTCCTCTGGGGCAGTTAGTAGACAGGAGCCATCGGATATGGGTGGTGGCAGCAGCAGTGACAGAAGTAATGGGATTGTATTTCTTAGGCATGGGTGAGTAAAGATTCCTAATTTGTCTTTAGCTTGGTCCCGTAGTGCAAAGTTAGGGGCTATTTATCTTATTGAGGTAGTGCATTTCATCCTTATGATTCTGAATACACATACACAAAGTGACTGATGATGTTGGGAAGGGCAAGACCTTATGCCTGCTTCTGGCAATTGCTTAAACTCATCTCTTCTCTAAGAATGCTTATATAGGCAGATTTGGGTCCTAAATCCCTAATATCTCATTCTCCATAAGCAGACTCATATTTCAAGCCTTGGTAAGAGCCTTCAGCTTAGCAATATGAATATGAGACCCAAAAGTACACCGTATGTGTCAGGAAATAGATGCCACACTCAAACTGGGTAACTGAGCATAGTTTAATAAAAGTACAATTTACAAAGCTATAGGCAAGACGTAGTGAATACTATAAAGGATAGATAGAGTGGCTCCTTAGGGCTGGTATCAGCTGGGGGTCTTTGCTCTCCTAGGTTGAAAGGGGGAAGGGGTGAGAGAGGCTCATGAACTTGGTGAGTAAGCTATAATAGAGGGTCCTATGACAGGAGCTGGCTTTTGGGAGACAGACACAGATAATCTGGGTGGCTGGCAGGGAGAATTGAAGGAAGAAAGACTCTGACGTCATTCTTCTCCTGCCTTCTGCTGTCCCACTGGTGCTTCACGTTGACTGAACCCCACTGGAAGCTTGCTGCAGTCCACACAGGCCAGTCTTCCAGGGAAGACACCAGACTGTAAGAGGATCTGGAGGACAAACAGGAAGAGATCAAGCTATGGGTATAGTTTTCTGTATTTTGAGGGGTTCAGACATTATCCAAGTATAAGCTGTGTCGTATTTGGGGAGGGGCCTGTGCTACTAACTTTAGCTCTGCTAAATGCCATTGTCTCCAAGAAGACTTCCTCATAAACCTAGCCAGAAGGAGCGTTGCTATCTTTTGAATGTGTCTAGAACTATGTTTGTCCTACTCATTGAGCACAACAGATACTGCCTTGGATCTAATGTGGATGAAAACCTCTCTATTTGTGTCTTGCTTATATTTGTTTCTTCCAAAGTGCCTTGCACAATGCTGTACACTCAACTTTTTCCATTAAAAGTTTTCTGTTTTTGTTTTTTGAAGTCAGCTCCACAGGGCAGCAGGCAGAATTATTCATGCCTCCTCAAGTATGACAGGTGTTTACCTCATGTTTTCACTGTTACTAAAATGCTCCCAACTATGCCTGGATGGTAATGATGGCATTTTCAGAATGATTCATACCACTATCCTTCCATGTAGTCTCTAAGCCACAGAACAGCAAAAGAATCATAAACTTGAGATGGCATTGGGATGATTGCTTCTTTGTTCTGAAGTCTCTTATGTTTACCTTCTTCCTGCCTTGAGTTACTCCCAGACTATTAGCATCAGTTCTTTGGTCTGGTTCCTTTTTACTTGTTTCTCTTTACCTCAGGCTCCTTGCCCTAGGTAAGCAAAGTTGCTTGCTGCCTTCTCAGCATGAAGAACGTAATTTGTTCCTGGTCCTTCACATGCATCTTGTTCAAGGTCTAGAGCACTGTCTTTTTACCGGCCTGGGTTGTTAGGAGGTTAGTGTTGGCCTGAGGTTATGTGCAAGAATCTTAGCAGAATTGGAAAAAAAAAAATCTACTTATTTAAGGCATGTTTCCCTAATTTTGCATTTGTGTACAGGAATTTTGGAATCTGTAAGTAGTTATTTTAGATTTTCCCTTTAAAATTTTTTTATCTTGGCTAATGGGTTTATTAGTATAGCCTATTGCATATTTTGGATCTGGATTTTGCTGTCAAGCATATTATTTCTCTAATTTCTGTTTATTTACAATTTTTATAAACAGTGATATTTTCTGTTCACATGTTAGTTTAAGCATAGAAATAGATAATTTATTATTTTTTGAATTTGGTCTATTAACCAGTACTCTCTGGTTATCATTCATTTAGCTGTTAAATCACTCACTTGTAATATTATCCCGATCACATTTCTCTATCTAATTAGTAAGTATATCATTAAAAACTTCAAATGCCTTGCTGTAACGCAGATATAACATTTTATGCCAGTCTGTCTATGAGAAAAAGATATTAGGTAATTTGCATGATTTATTCTTAAAAAGTCAGGCTGGCTTCTAGTCATTAACACTTATAAATGTTTATATACCCTATTAATGATTTATACAAGTTTTGTTTTTGTTTTTGTTTTTGGTTTTTTTTTGCCAGTGGTTGAAATAAATTTTAGAAATCTGTAGTTTTTAGAAAATATATTTGGAAAAAAGGGGCAGCTGGGTGGCTCAGTTGGTTAAGCATCTGACTTCGGCTCAGGTCATGATCTCATGGTTCATGATTTTGAGCCTCACGTTGGGTTCTGTGCTGACAGCTCAGAGCCTGGAGCCTGCTTTGGATTCTGTGTCTCCTTCTCTGTCTGCCCCTCCCCTGCTCATGCTCTGTCTCTCTCAAAAATAAATAAACATTAAAAAAGAAAATATATTTGGAAAATGAAACATTTCCTTGTTCATCCTCAGTTTTCTGTCATCTGTTTCATTCACTATAATGTCTCAAACGCTGACATTTGTCCTGCATTGAATTTGCAAATACTTTTAGTATTCAGGAATAAAATCCATCTTGGTTAACTCACTTTGAACTTAAAACCAGCAAAAAACAAATCAACTAGCCTGAGAAGAGTTTTTCAACTCTCATGTCACCAATTTTGGCTTTCAATTCTTCATTCATTCATTTATTCAAAGTTTATTGAGAGAGAGAGAGAGAGAGAGAGAGAGAGAGAGAGAGAGCACAAGCAGGGAAGGGGCAGAGAGAGAGAGAGAGAGACAGACAGAGAGAGAGGGAGAGAGAGAGAGTCCCAAGCAGGCTCTGCACTGCCAGCACAGAGCCCAATGTGGGGCTCAGTCTTATGAACCATGAAATTGTGACCTGAGCTGAAATCAAGAGTTGGACACTTAACTGACTGCATCACCCAGGAACCTCTCAATCCTTTAAAAAATAATAAGGGGATTGAAATTGCTCCCTGTTAGGCTCTACAGTAGTCTACAGGTTAAGAAGAAAAAGTGGAGACTATCTAACATCCACAGTGAGGGAAAAGTAGCTAGCAAATTCATGTGCTTTGTTTAAAACTAGCTCTGAATTTGAAATTCTAATTATTTAAAGACCCTGTTATTTTCAAGGAGGAAAACAAAGAAATAAATTCATTTTCAAGAGGAGTTCCTTACTAAAATCCACATTTCTAGGACATGACATCTTTAGATTTGTTGAACAGCTGAAGGAGCAATATGGTGAGCTAGTCCTTTTATTTCAGGCACAGCGTAACAAGGAGTGCAGGTGAAAACCCCATTACCCCATTACCCCATTATCTGGCATCACCTAGCTCTGTCTGCTGTAGTATCCTATGTGACCCTACATGAAGAATTAATAAATGCACAAAAATGGAATAACAAGCTAATTATCACATATCACTTACCTTCCTCAAACAGGTTTGAAATAAACTTTAGAACTCTATCCTTTTTTCATCATTAAAAAAATTGTTTTTATTTAACCTTTCACCCCTTTCATCCATTTCTTCTGCCCCTTTTCCCCTGCTTCTGGTAACCACCAGTCTGTTTTCTGTATCTATGAACCTTTTTTTTTATTCCATATATACAATATCTGTGGAATAGGAGACATCATACTGTATTTGTCCTCCTCTGTCTGACTTATTTCACTTAGCGTAATACCCTCAAGATCCATCCATGTTGTTGCAAATGGCAAGATTTCATTCTTTTTTATAGCTGAATAATATTCCATTGTGTGTGTGTGTGTGTGTGTGTGTGTGTGTGTGTGTGTAACCTTTTTTATCCATTCATCTATCTATGGGCACTTAGGTTGTTTCTGTATCTTGGCTATTGTAAATAATGCTGCAATGAACATAGAAGGTATATATATCTTTTTTTGAGTTAGGGATTTTTTTTTTACCTTGGATAAATACCCAGAAGTGGAATTGCTAGATGATATGGTAGTCCTATTTTTAATCTTTTGAGGAAACTTCATACTGTTTTTTATAGTGGCAGTACCAATTTACATTCCTACCAACAGTGCACAAGATTTCCTTTTTTTCACATCTGTGCCAACACTTATTTCTTGTCTTTTTGGTAATAGTCAATCTGACAGGTATGAACTGATATTTCATGGCGGTTTTAATTTGCATTTCTGTGATGATTAATGATGTTGAGCATATTTTCACATACTTGTTGGCTATTTCTATTTCTTTGGGAAAATATCTATGCAGATCTGCCCATTTTAAAAAATTTATTTATTTATTCTTGAGAGACAGAGAAAGAGAGAGAGGGAGTGGCAATCAGAGGGAGAGAGAGAGAATCCCAAGCAGGCTCCACACTGTCAGAACAGAGCCCAATCGGGGCTTGAACTCACAAACGGTGATATTGTGACCTGAGCCAAAATCAAGAGTCAGACGTTTAAGGGACTGAGCTACCCAGGCACCCCCTGCCCATTTTTAAATACAGTTTTTTGTTTTTTGCTATTGAGTGGTATGAGTTCTTTATACATTTTGAGTATTAACCCCTTAGCAGATATATGACTTGCAAATATTTTCTCCCATTCAGTAGGTTGTCTTTTTATTTTGTTGATGTTTTCCTTTGATGTGCAGAAGACTTTTAGTTTGATGTAGTCCCACCTGTTTATTTTCATAGCTTTTGCTTTTGGTGTCAGATTCAGAAAATCATGGCCAAGACCTATGTCAAGGAGCTTACTACCTGTATTTTCTTCTAAGAGTTTTATGGTTTCAGGGCTCACATTCAAGTATTTAATCCATTTTGAGTTCATTTTTGTATGTGCTGCAATATAGTGGTCCAATTTCATTCTTTTCCATGTTGCTGCTGAGTTTTCCCAGCACCAGACTCACTTTCCCCACTGTATATTCTTGATTCCTTTGTCATCAATTAATTGTTCATATATGTATGGGTTTATTTCTGGCTCCCTGTTCTGTTCCATTGATTTATGTCTGCTTTTATGCCAGTACCATACTGTTTTAATTACCATAGCTTTTTAATAGAGTTTTTTTTAATCAGGAGTGTGTTGCCTCCAGCTTTGTTCTTCTTTCTCAAGATTGCTTTGGCTATTTGGGGTCTTTTGTGTGTTTTCAAAAATTTATTCTATCCAGGACCACCTGAGTGGTTCAGTTGATTAAGCATCTGACTTTGGCTCAGGTCATGACTTTACGGTTTGTGAGTTAGAGCCTTGCATTGGGCCCTCTGCTGTCAGCACAGAGCCCACTTTGGATCCTCTCTCCTCCCCACTCCTCTGCACCTACCCTGCTCATGTGAATGCACGTACGCCCTCTCTCTCAACAATAAATAAACATTAAAAAAATTTATTCTATCCATTTTTGTGTGAAGACTTTTCTCTTTAAAGCAAAGAGGGATGCAAAATGGGAGAGCTAATTTTCTCGGTTATTTGTTAGCAGTGTGTGCTAGAAGGTCCAAATAGTGAGGTTCTTCTTCTTTGTTTTGTTCCAATTATATTGTTTATTTTCTCCCTACCCCCCAAACAACAACAGCAACTAAGCAAAAATTCTCACAACAAACATGGCCAAATTAAAAATTAGTAAACAAAACCAAATTAAAAAACATTCTCCTTCAGTTGGAATGTTTGGTCCTAGGTGGTGAAGACCCGGAGAACAGGGCTGCTTCTAACATGACTTCTGGGGTTCCCATGGCTTTCAGCTATTCTTGCTGTGTTTATTCTGCTCTTTTGCTGTTTATGCAGTTTTAAAATGTATTCAGATGACTTTTAAGTGTACTACTAATATTATTCTTTTGTGGGTTATGAATAAAACTGTAATTGTCCCAGGATCCTGGACCTGTAGAGATAATAGCAAGCATTAGCAGAGAGATGTTCTCTCAGGTCTATTTATCCAGTATCAGTTTGATTTGATAATCTCACTATAGTATCATTTACTGGTCATAGAATTAACTACTTCTTTTTTAATTTTACCCTTCAACACTTGTCTTTCTTATTTTCCTCTCAGTTCAATGCAATAAAAATTTTAAGTCTTATTTTTAAAGTCTTTCAACTATAACCCCTAAGGCATTAAGCATGAAGAAAAAAAACTGTGCATAGAAAATTATATTATGCTGTTTCATTTCTGTGTTGTTTTGCATGTTCTAAGTTTGGACCTTTGATCCAATTAGTTGGGTTTTTTTTTTGGTAAGCAATGACCCTGATAGGGGAAGCCAGTAGAGCTGTACATTCATTAAATATACTAAAATGCAGCTGCTGAATAGGTTTTCCTCAATGATTTCACCTCACGATATATACAATTATTGGAAACTGCGCTTTTTCTTATCAAACTGAAGACAGAGGAACAATTTAATAATGTTTTCAACTGTAAGAAAACCTTGTAAGCAGAGGGTGATATTTATTTATTGTTCATTTTCTGCTGAGGAAAATACAAAGGAATTGATAGTTAACTGCTGAGGGATTGAAATAAATTTTGAGATAAAGTTCTCAGCAATGAGGTTATTAAATAGCAGAAGGAAATTTTGCCTACCTTTGGGGAAGTCAGGTGGGGAGAAAGAAGGTAGAAATGGAGTCATTAAAAGATGGTATTTGGGGTGGGAAATTACATTCTATAGTTTCTATAGGGGTTTTCCCTGCAGGAGGATTGCAAGATGTGCAGATTATATTCTCTCTGGGAATTCAAAGATGATATTGGAGTGAGACTGGACAATAAACAGCATTTTAAGATCTTGGTTAATATTACAGCTCTATGATTGAGTAACCCTTTCAGTTGCAAGTCTATTCTTATAAAAATTACATTCTTTTGTTATTAAACCAAACCATTACACATGTATTGAACACTATTTTGCAGTAGGTGTTTTTTTTTTTTTTTTTTTTTGGTGGATGTAATTTGTATATTGCTAAATTCAGGCATTGGTGCTTAACAAATAAACTCTGGTTTGAATGTGATTTTCCAAGGCTGAAGGTGATTTAACCTTTTTGTTTCTTTTCCATAGTTATTGTATCCATCCCTTATGTAAATTCCATAGATGGCTAGGGATAAAGATGATTACTCTGAATACTCAGGGTAGATTTTCATGGCTTATGGAACTCCTTTCATCCCACTCAGACTGTCAACTTCCTACTGCCTCATTATTTTGCAGAAGTTTGAGATTACTACGTGAGGGTTAAGTTTCCTGTATAGTGTCTGAGGCAGTTTCACACAAGGCAGCCGTTGTATGCTGGTCATGTACTGTCGAAAATTCTCCAGATGAGATGGTAATCTCTAGTACTACCCTTAAACCCAGACAAATGGAGCCCCTTCTTTGGGTATTGTTATGGGCTGAAATGTGTCTTCCAACTCCCAAATTCATATGTTGAAGTCCTCAGTACCTCAGAATGTGACTATATTTGGAGACAGGGCCTTTAAAGAGGTAATGAAAGTAAAATGGGACTAGAGTTGGCTCTAATATAACCTGACTGATGTCCTTATGAGAAGAGATTAGGATACAGAAAGCATTGAGAGAGGGACAACCATGTGAAGACACAATGAGAAGGTGGCCATCTGCAAGCCAAAGAGAGAGATTTTAGAAGAAACCAACCCCAAGATACGCTGATTTTGGGCTTCTAGGCTCCAGAATTATGAGAAAATAAATTTCTGTTGTTGCAGTCACCCAGTATGTGGTATTTTGTTATGGTTGCCCCAGCAAACTAATGTAGATATTATGACTCATAATGCCCCATTATGGCCTTCCTCCTGCCAGTTGCCTCTGTAGGGACTAGGACCAAGGGGATATGCCCAATTGGGAGGTGGGCCCATTTGGCACCTATGCCTGCCTTCTAAGCTATGTGGACCTAGACCCCGAAATTCCACTAAATGGCTGGAATCCACTTTCAGGGCTTGAGAAACCTTTTACTTTGGTCATTCCTCCTGAAGGCAGCTCTCTCCACTTGTGGGTGTGTCCCTAGACCTGGGCTATAGCTATGTGGGAGGAGTGTGGGAGAACAAGAAGAGGCTGGGGATGGAAAAGAAGAAGGGTAAGCCATGTGTGGGGTTGAAGCAGATAAGGGAGATAATTTTATCAGTGCCTCTATGTACTGATGTGGAACTTTGAGGAATCTGAGAATTATAAGTTTGAACCTATCTTTCCAGATTTTTGTTGAAGTATATATTTCAAGGTAGCAGGATAGGACATTGAAAAAAATTTAAAGTTTATTTATTTTGAGGGAGAGGGGAGAGAGAGAGAGCACAAGCTGGGGAGGGGCAGAGAGAAGGGGACAGAGGATCCGAAGTGGGCTTCGTGCTGACAGCAGAGAGCAGAATGTGGTGCTTGAACTCACAAACTGTGAGATTATGGCCTGAGACGAAGTTGTACACTTATCCAACTGAGCCACCCAGGTGCCCCTGGGATAGGACATACTTTATTTACAGTTTTGTTAACTGGATGTGTCGTTTTTAAGTATTGTATGTTTTGTGGATCCCCGTTTGTATTCTTATCTGGGCTCCACAATATATTAGGGGTAGGTCTGATATCATCAATTTCTCTATTGTAATTTCCTTTTTTTCCTATATTAGAAGCAGTATATAGAAGCTGGATTTGTGGTTGACATCAATGGTATAATAAAAAAATTTATTTGATCTTAGTTTATTCCAAGTTCGGGGACAGATAAGACTTTAGATACTGAAGTCAGGGTCAGGGGGAAGGGATCTAGAGAAAGGAGAGAGGAGAAAAAAGAGGCCCAGTTTACATGTCCATATCTCTGCGTTTAGATTACCTTACATGAATTTTAAATTCAGCAGTTTTGGAATATGATTGCATGAGCTCAGGTTCAAGATGGAGTTGGGAGTGTGAGAGCTTTATTGGAGGTCTAGCCAAAGGAAGAAAAATGGTGGAATGAACAAGAGCAGGTGGGCAAAGGCTTCAGAAGATGCTGCTGCTCTGAGAGCAGGGAGAATGGAAGGAAAGAGGAGAGGGTAGGAAGGCCTCATATTATGGGCAGTTCTGAGAAATCTCAGCCAGCCCTATGCTGAGCTCATGCACAGTTTACCCACAGAGGAGTCCTGAATTGGGAAGAAAGGGCAAGGCCCTAGTACTCCCACCAGGCTCAGTCATTAGAGGGGACTTCTGGGGAGAGCATGACCTCATCTCAAATGCTGCAGTGGATCCTGGAAATGTCCCAGCTGGAGGGTATTAGCAGATAGTGCTCCTCATGGCAGGTTCTTGGAGGATCCGAGGGGTGAACTACATAGCTGCTACATTTGTTTCTTTTCTTCTGATTGCACATATAATTCATGGTTTTCATGAAAACTTTCTAAAGCCAAAATAAAAACAAAAAAATTCAGAGAAAATAAAAATGTCTCATAATCCCATCCTGTATGGATAACCATTAATGTTTTGGTAAATGTATTTATTAAAGTTCTCCATAGGAACAGAAATAACAGTGTGTGTGTGTGTGTGTGTGTGTGTGTGTGTGTGTGTGTGTTAAATGTATGTTTGTTGTAAGGAATTGGTTCACCTGACTATGAAGGCTGCAAAGTCCCATAATCTAGCATCTACAGTCTGGAAGCTCAGGAAAGCTGATGGTACAGTTCCAGTCCATATCCAAAGGCCTGAGAACCAGGGGAGCCAATGGTGTAAACACTGTCTGAATCTGAATAAGGGAGAAGAATGATGGTCCAGCTGCTCTAGTCAGGCAGAGAGAGACTTCCCTCTTCTTCCGCTTTTTTGTTCTATTTGGGTCCTCAGTGGATTGGGTGGTGCCAATCCACACAGGGAGGGCAATCTGCTTTACTCAGAAAACTGATTCAGATGCTCATCCCATCCAGAAAACTCTCACAGATATACACAGAAATAATGTGCAATTTAATCTGGGCACCCCATGTTCCAGTTGGCACATAAAATTAACCATCATGGTATATCTTTAATTATAGGGATGCTTAAAAAATTAAATTCATATTATGTATATTATTGGCAACCAAAACTTTTTATTTAAGCTTTTCATATCTTACATGTTTCTATATGTCATTAAATATTCTTTTCCAGCATGATTTAATGATTGCACAGTATGATGCCATACTTTATTAACCAGTTTATTTCTTATTTTTGAATATTTAGTTTTCTAGTTATTCCCTATTACTATTGTTATTAACTATTAAATATTAATAGTGTTTCCCATACTGTTAACAATAATATGATGAGCATCCTAGTCCACAAAAAATAATCTTGAAATAATTTGCAAAAATGGAATTTCTTGGTCAGAGGAAATTTTATGTTTAAGGACTTTGGCTAAATACTGCCTGAATGACTTCTGGAAAGGTTGTAACCACTTTTGTTTCTCCTTGCATCATGTAAGAGCATCTATTTCCACTCATCTTAGTTCATCTGTGGTGCAGTATCTAATCATTATTAGCCGAGAAAAGTTAAAACATCTATTTGCAAATTCAACTGGAGCCTCTTTCCGTGCTTCTTGAATTCTCTATGCCCTCTGTACTATGAAATGTGCAGTCTGAGAGGGCATTGCTCAACCCCAAGTGACTGAATACTGGCCTAATGAGTAGACTGTCCCCCGAGGCATCTGGTGGCTTGCTCAAGATTAGCCTGCTGGTTGGTGACAGCCTGGGTATCAGAACCTAGGGTTCTCAACACTTTGTCAATGTGTTTTCTTTATATGGGAAACTACTGGATAAGCATCAAGGAAAATTTGGAACTTGGACAAATTTTACTTATTGAATACAGCCTTACAGAGTGTTTCTTATGTGCCAGACAACACTCCAAGTTCTTTGGAAATATTGGATTCATTTATTGTGGGTTTGGCTTTTGGCTTCATCCAGCAAAGCTGGGGATGGCAGGAAGGATTACTCAAGACTCCATGGAAGTCAAGAGTGGTGAGAGGGAGGCTAAGGGAAGTGTCTTGGAGCTGCTCTCAAGCTCCTGTATTTATTGAGCATACACTTAGGGAAACATTGCACAGTATGTTCAGTGGGCTACTGAACGTATAGAAAACGTGCAGAAAGACAAGTTAAGACAGGATAAAATATTGCATGCGATTACATGGTCTAAGGAATTTATGAGCACAGGGAGGACCTAACCCCTAGATATACATTAACTAGATAAGCAAAGTGAGGCCTGCTGTTTTCAACAAGGTCAGAGAGCAGTGTTCTGCTTTGTAATGCATTCCCTGTAATTTCTTAACCCAGGACATAGCTATTTGATTTCCCACAGTTTACTCCTTCTAACAACCCTATGAGCTATATTATTAAGACTTCTACTTTGTATTTGAGAAAATAGGCACAGAGAAGTTCACTAACTTGCCCAAGATCATGTGGGGTAAACGGCAGAGCAGGAATTTGAACTGAGGCAGTGTGGCTTCGAAGATCATCCTCTGTTCTTTAAATCACAAGATATAGAATGGCATGTTTCATCTTTTATCTGAAGATGTATACTTTGAGAATGTCCATGTGCATTGTCTATTGTTATGGCCATAGAACCATTTTCGTTAGTTTGGTTGGAGAGGACTTATGGTATTTACATTCTACTTAGACACTGCCAAGTATTTCTTTGTTTATTGTGGATCTGCCTCCAGCTTTATGAGGGAAGGTAACTAGTCTGTTCTACTCACTGCTGGACCCCATGCACCTGACCCCAAAACCTCGTACAGGACATAATAAGTGCCCCAAAGCATTATGTGGGTGAATGAATGTTTGGGGAGACCTCTACGATGAAGCTTTGAATGGAGACTTAAATGTGAAAAGGAACTAGACATATAGGTATCTCAGGATAGAGACATCTGGAAGAGGGAAGAACAAGTGTGAACACACTGGTCAGGAACACGCTTGACATGTCTAGCAGACATGAAGAAAGCTCTGTGGCTGCAGTGCGGTGAGTAATATGGGATGAGCTCAGGGCAGGAAGTGAGGGTCCAGGGCATGTTGAGCCTCCCAGGCCAGCCACAGTAAGGTGCTTCGATTTGAATTGTAAGTGGAATGGGAAGCCTTTGTGTGGTTCCAAGCAGGAGGACCGCACCATGTGACCTGGGTCATCACATGACTTCACTGGTTCTGGTGCAGAGAAAGGATTTCCTTTCAGAGTACCCACAGCCATTTTTCGAAATTTATTTTAGTTCATTCATGTTAAGTGAAAGAATCTGCCCTCTGATTGTGTTATGATATTTCATTTATATAAAATAGAGTTCAGAATGATCTCTAAACTTATTTTAAAAGCATGAAATAAAGTTTTCCTAAGAAATTAATCCCTGGGGCACCTGGATGGCTCAGTCAGTTTAGCATCTGACTGCAGGGCAGGTCATGATCTCACAGTTCATGAGTTTGAGGCCTGTAATGGGCTTGCTGCTGTCAGCACAGAGTCTATTTTGGATTCTCTGCCCCTCCCCTGCTTGCTTGCTCTCTCTCTCTCTCTCAAAAATGAATAAACATTTATTAGAAAAAGAAATTAATAACCAATTCTTTTATCCCCCTTAGAAATGCTATTGATTATCAAAGCTTTACTGAGATCAGCAAATGATTTTTAAAAATTGGATATCAAAGTATTTTTCCAAGTATGAAGTACTCCTCCACTTATCCATGGTTTTGCTTTCCTTGGTTTAGTTTTCCCCAGCCAACCATGGTCTGGAAGCAGATGATCTTCCTTCTGGGGTGTCATCAGAAGGTCAATAGCACCCTGATGCTACATCACAGTGCCTGAGTCATTCACCTCACTTCATCTTATCACGTAGGCGTTTTATCTCCCATCATCACAACAAGAAGACAGGTGAGTATAGTACAGTAAGATATTTTGAGAGAGAGACCACATTCATATAACTTTCATCACAGTATAATTTTTTTGTGTTTTGTTATTGTTGTTAATCTCTTATTGTGCCTAATTTATAAATTAATCTTTGTATGGGTATGTATGTATAGGAAAAAACAAGTATATATAGGATTTGGTACTGTCCTTAGTTTCATGCATCTGCTGGGGGTCTTGGAAGGTATCCCCTGTGGATAAGGGAGACTATGGTACACAGAATCAACATAAATAAAATTTAAAACATAAATAGATTGATCGCCTTCAGTATAAAGGCATTGTGTGTTAAGGCCTTTCCATTCTGGGAAAGAGAACTACATACTTCATAAAGAAGTGTATGTTTATAATCATCACCTCTCAGAATTTAACATTCCTGGAGAAAGTAAAATAAGCTTATTCAGTCTAGTTCTGTTTCTTTTTCGTCACATTGTTTTACTTTCTTTTCCTACTTTTTTCCCCTTGGTTATGTAAACTGGTATTATATAAATCATATTCTATAAATAAACATTTATTCAAATGGCATTTTGATATAAAGTGCTGATAATAAATACGCTTATTTAGTAAGGTGTTTCCATGTAATTATAGTTAATTATGTGGTCAAAAACACAAGACATTGACCTGTGGTTTTATATATATATGTATTTCTTATGTTTTGCTTTTTATGGATAATTCCTGTTTGAGGTATTGAATTTACTTTTGAGGGCCAATTCAAGTAATGGTTTCTTAGACTTCCCTGAGTTGCAACTTTCAGGATATTTTTGACATATTGGCAATAATACTTTTATAGAGAAGGTAATGTAAAAGTGAGGATGAAATAATACTAGCCATTAACAAAAATATGTGGAAACTATGGCCTTGTAAATCTCTTTGAGGACTGGAACATTCTTTGAAACAAAGAAACAAACAAAACAAAACAGGTTACCATATATTTAGATGTTACCAGTGAGTGAAATAGAGAAATTAATTTGAATCTTTGGGTGTCAAATTGATAGGCTGTGTCTAATTTTTTTCTAATGGATTATAAAAGGATTTTTTTTTCCAGAAAGAGATGCTGTTTAGATTTTTCAGAAAGAAGTCTGAGAAATATGCTCTTTTGTTTTCATTTGTGCTGTGAATTTAGAATACTGGGGGTGTAAAAGTGACCAAAGATGCCTTAGGATTTACAAAAAATTTAATATATGTTTGACTCATAAGTCCATGGTGTGGTAAACCTATGCCCAGCTCAGAATACAATAATATTTGAGCTAATGTTCCAGTGTGTATTACACAGAACTATTTCTTTTTTTTAATGCTCTCCCTAGTGTTGTCAGGAGGAGAGAGTGGCCTAAGACAGGTGCTGCTGACAGGTTAGGTTGCGCGAAAACTGAACATTGACCGCTGAAGTTAGTAACCAGCAGGTCATTTGTAACTTGTCAAAAGCAGTTTTGGTGGAGCGGTGTGGGCACTACCCTGATTGCAGTGGATTTACTAGAGCAAAGGAAGAGTTTAATTGGAAACAGTGTGGTCAACTTGGAGGAGATGTGCTGTAAAAGAATGTAGAGAAATGCATAGTTGCTCATGGGAGAGGAGAGCACACCAGAGTTTTTTTTTAAATATTTCTTTTTAAAGTAGGAGAATTACTAACATTTTGTGTGTTGATAAGAATGATCTAGGATAGACAGAAAATTAGTGATATGGGAGAGAGAAGGGAGATTTTATGTATTTGAATACGCGAGAGGGGATAGGGGCCAATGCACTGCTTGTGAAAGGGGCACCGATGGTTCATGTACATTAACAGGAAGAAAGGCAGACATAAGGCTGTGGGTTCTTGTAGGCTGTAGTGGTAAAAAGAAAAGTCCAGAGATCCAACTTTCCAAAACCCTACTCCTGTAACCTATTTGGTATATATTATTCTATCTGAGACAGGACTGATGTTTTCGTACTATAACTCTGATATGCAAAGAGAATGAAAAGTATTTATTTTAAAATGACTATTCATGAGCTTCTATCAGGGTGGAAGTGGGGGGAACACCCCAAGTGCAGCCTCCGTCTGTGATCCTGCAGTCTGGTGGTCTGCACTATGCGGTCTTTTTGTATCAATCCCAAATGGATTTTTGTGTGCCTATTCCTGCCATGTTCTCATTAACTCTGCATTCCAGTTTCTGGTTCCCCATATACACTAAGTGCAAATGAGTGGATTTTTGGAGCTCCAACTTAGGCTAAATCTTATGCCCTGGTTAGCTTTTTCCATACTACTAGGCTGAGCTGTGGAACTCACCGCAAGACTTTTCCTAGTGGAGCGGATGTGCATAATCAGTAGAATTGCATAATTTACAGCCAGTGGTCAAATGATACTGGGCAGGAGCCAGGGGTAGACCAGGGCATCACAATTTAAAAAATATCTATAGGCATTTCTTTTTTTTTTAATATATGAAATTTATTGTCAAATTGGTTTCCATACAACACCCAGTGCTCATCCCAAAAGATGCCCTGTTCAATGCCCATCACCTACCCTTCCCTTCCTCCCATCCCCCCCACCCCATCAACCCATCTTTAGACATTTCTAAAGTACTACTAGGATTGAGAAACACTGTCTTCAAGACCCGCAGAATCTCTAAGGCTTAGCCTCAGAACACTTTATTAATTCCTGCTGTTTTTGAGGTGACTCACACCTACATGTTTCTATGCTCCCTACTCCAAGGTGTGGCCCAAGGATGAGTGTAAACAGGGACCCAAGCACCTGACTTTTTATTTCAACCCTTCATCTCTTGGGCTGGGAGGGGAGGGATTTTTATTTACTCTTCATGGAGAAGATCCTTTTTATGTCATATTTGTGATCTGGGAGCATAAAGCTTTCATGGTTCTGCCATAATGACAGAAGTAGTAACCCCTCTACCCCGAAGATCTAAGTGTCCTGTGCATGCACATGGACACATGTGCACACACACATGCACATACACACACAGCCTAGACTCCTTTCTGGTTTCAGATATTGGCTTCATCCCTACTAGTTGTGTAATCGTGGTCAAATTAACCTTTCTTAAGTTAAGCTAACAAGATAAACTCAGGAGTGTTGTGAAGATTAATGTGAAAATTCAGTAAAACTCTTTGAATAATGCTTGAAACCCCAGAATAGTCTCTGATGTAGTAGGTATTGACTAAATGGTAGCAATTATTTTTACATTTGCATATAAATATACATATAGATATCTAAGGAAAGTAGATCCTAAGATTCATGATTTCCTAAGTGAATGAGGTTCCAGCAGTGAAATCAATGTTGGGGACCCTAATTGATTCTCCTTAAGCAAAAGCCGGTACATAGAGAGATGAGGAAAGACACATAAAATGGGAAAAGCTGAAACTAGATAGTAACGAGAACTTGCATAAAGTGGCATTTGAAAAGAAGAGGAGAAGGATGGTGTTCAAAGAGTCATTATTAGTTAGGAATTTTGTTTCACTATCTATAAGAAAAAAGCTGCATCTAGCTCAAAGTCCACAGTTTTCTCCATTGGATCTAAATGTAGCTTTAACATTTATAGGAATGTTTGACATCCTGTAAACCAAAAGGCAAGTTATCTGGCCCCAGCACATTTCAAATTATATTGGTGAGAAAAAGCAAGATAACCACAATAAAACTACTCATAACAGGGGAGAATGGGAACTACATAGTAGCCACTGCTCATAACAATGATCAAATGATATCGGGTAGGAATATTAAGAATTTACTGCCTTGGCTGATGGTTAAGGTCCTTGATTAGGCCTTCTGGCAGATCATGGTTTAGATATCTGGGAGAAGTTCTCTAATTCACTGACCTCCCTTAACCTCTGATGGATTTTAACCTTTTTCTTGAATTATACAATTAGAATATTTGATGAACATCTGTGTGTACTACTTCAAGTATATATATGTAAAGAATTAATTCCTAGAAGTAAAAATTTTGGAAGTTAATTGTATTGAAAATAGAATAGATATTTCTGAATTGTCCTATAAGATAGAGTTCCTCTAAAAAAAATAAAATGGAGTTTCTGTTTTAAAGTACCTCTTCAAATAAATAAATAAAGAATCGCATAGACCCGCATCTCACATAGTTTTTGTTGCTTAAAAAGACAATGGCATCATTGGATTTAAAAATATGTAAATTTTAGTTCTCACAACAGCAATATCCTATATTTGAATAAATGTTCATATAAGCGTAGATGACTCAGTTGATTCATTATGATATAGTTGATTAATTATTAGTTGACAAATGTGACTCAGTTGATTGATAATGCTTGGTACTTTGTGGGTCTGCTGCTCATGATTTGGGAATCATGACCCTAGGCCAAGAGCTTATCTTGCTACAGGCTTATGCTTTGGCCCCCTGTACTAATTGGTACCAAATTTTGCACATGGTTGGTTCTCTGGAAATATTAGTTGATTTGTGTACCTTTTCATCATCACTATTAGTTGCTTCAAATTAGCATTTCTCTCCTCTCAAACTCACCATGAGGGAGAAATGTAGTTTCTCATAGCTTTCTCCTCACTTTCATGTCCCTAAAATTAGGCTTTTGGGGTTTTTAAGGGCTTGTTTGGTTTGTTTGGCTTTGGTTGTTAACACCGTCATGAAATAAGAAGAGGGAAAAAAAAATCTTCCAATTTCTGGCTGCCTCCAGTTATTAGACACTGGGATCTGGAGTAGCAGTGGCTCTAAAGGGGCAAAGACACAGATCACTAATAGGAAGAACAGGAATGTAAGGGACTGGGGTGAGTTGTATGCCAAATTGTCATACATGTGAAATGTCATACATGTGTCATGTCATGTGAAATGTCATACATGTGTCATGTCATGTCATGTGAAATGTCATACATGTGTCATGTCATGTGAAAATGTGAATAACCCACTTTGCAGTTATTCATGAGTAGTCAAAAATCTGGACTTGGGGTTCCCTCATATTAATACTGATTAAAAATAAAATATGACATGGGTCGAACAAAACAAGTTTGTGAGCTATGTTTGGTTGCAGTACACAGGTTTATACCGTCTGGGCAAGAGATCTTTAGGCTCAAGCTTATATTTAAAGTCATTTGATTTCTCTATATTGTAAATAGCCATCCAAATCTTACTACCGCTCTATAATAATATCATGTCATACATATAAAGGCATATTCCTGACAGCTAAACTCTACGTTCTATTGGGGAAGGGACCAAGATCACTTGGCTTATTACTGTGTGTGGTCCTAGCATAGTCAGTACTCAATTATATACTATAGGCCAGGCAGAACATTTGATTTTTAAATTTATTAGGTAAATATTGAGGTGGGTGGCAATCATAATATCTAATAACAAGTACCACACAAAATATAAAATTTTCCAGAAAAACTTGATAGTATTTCTTCATTTTATGCAGTGTTTGCATTTCTTCATTTTCTTTCTTCCCCTAGTATTTTACTTTGTGTATCTTGATTTCTTTCCATTTTTGCCAGGAGAGGAAAAATATTGGGTATAAGTTGCTTAGGACCTTTGAGAACAAGGAATTGCTTTTGTTGTTTGTTTTGAAAAGATTTTCTTTGTGGTCATGGAATATACATGTCATTTAAAAAAATTACAGAGATTTCAGATATTCTGCTTCATTTATAATAAACTAGCTAAATGTCTTGACAGTTTTAACATTTTGATTTCCAGGTTGCCTCTTCTCTCAAGAAATCACGCAGAAGTCTTTGGTCAAATTATCCCCAGTGTTGGTTCCGAAAAATGTGGTTAACATTTGTTTTTTCTACCAAATCATGCCACCTTTACATTTTCTCATTTTTCTTTCTTGAAATTCAGTACAAGTATTGGCTTGAGGGCACTCATTATTATCATTCTCCTTCCAGTAAAGTGGCTTTCCACTGCAGACCCTGGAGGTCCCTGAGCCCCTTTTGGGAAGTCCTGTGTGGTCAAAACTATTTTCATAATACTAGTTAAGTTTTTTTTTATTGTGTTAATATTTGTTCCAATAGTGCAAAAGCAAGGGTAGGTGAAATGATTGGAGTTTAACAGAAATTAAGATAGAACATACTTGTAGTAAGACAACACTAAAATAAAAACTCGTATAAGAATGTGCTACTGCATATCAAAGTGCAATGGTTGTCTCAAGGAAAAACACTTTTTTTGTTTTTAACTTACAAACTGAACCTTCCGAAATGATTTTAGTTAGGCTGGGAGAGGGAGTTTACCAGAGAAGTAGTAGAATGGATAGGCAATGTTTGGTGCAAAGTCTCACGAAGGTTAGGGCTTAGTCCAAGAAAAACAATGGACATTTATTTATTTATTTATTTACTTATCTTATTTATTTTTTAAAATATAATTTATTATCAAGTTTGCTAACATACAGTGTATACAGGGTACTTTTGGTTTTGGGGGTAGATTCCCGGTTCATTGCTTACATACAACACCCAGTGCTCATCCCAACAAGTACCCTCCTCAATGCCCATCACCCATTTCCCCCTTTCCCCTGCCTTCCCCATCAACCCTCAGTTTGTTCTCTGTATTTAAGAGTCTCTTATGGTTTACCTCCTTCTCTGTTTATAACTATTTTTTACCCCTTCCCTTCCCCCATGGTCTTCTGTTAAGTTTCTCAAGTTCCACATGAGTGAAAACATATCTGTTTTTCTCTGACTGACGTATTTCACTTAGCATAATACCTTCCAGTTCCATCCACGTTGCTGCAAATGACAGGATTTCATTCTCTCTCATTGCCAAGTAGTAACAATGCACATTTAATGATTGTTAGCAAATTTATAGAGTTGTATAGAGTTGTATATCACCACAATTGATTTATTTTTATTTTATTTATTTATTTTCTATTTTAATTCCAGTACACTATGTTATATTAGTTTCAGGTGTACAATATAGTGATTCAGCAATTCTATACATTACTAAGTGCTCAACATGGTAAGTGTACTCTTAATCCCTTTCACCTATTTTACCCATCCCTCCCCCCTTTCTGATAGCCATCAGTTTGTTTGTTCTCTATAGTTAAGAGTCTGTTTCTTGGTTTGTCTCTTTTTCTTTTTTTTCCCTTTGCTCATTTGTTTCATTTCTGAAATTCCACATATGAGTGAAAACATGGTGTTTGTCTTTCTCTGACTGACTTATTGCACTTACCGTTATACTCTCTAGCTCCATCCATGTTGTTGCAAATGGTAGGATTTTATTTTTTATGGCTGAACAATATTCCATTGTATATGTATACTACATCTTTTTTATCCATTCATCCATCAGTGGACACTTGAGCTACTTCCATAATTTGGTATTGTAAATAATGCCACTATAAACATAGGGGTATATATATCTTTCAAATTAGTGTTTTCATATTCTTTGGGTAAATACCCAGTAGTGGAATTGCTGGATCATAGGGTAATTCTATTTTTAATTTTTTTGAGGAACCATCATACTATTTTCCACAGTGGCTGCACCGGTTTGCATTCCCAACAACAACATGAGAGCGTTCCTTTTTCTCCACATCCTCAGCAACACTTGCTGTTTCTTGTGATTTTGATTTTCGTCATTCTGACAGGTACAGAGTGTTATCTCATTGAAATTTTGATTTGCATTTCCCTGATGATGAGTGATGTTGAGCATCTTTTTATATGTCTTTTGGTCATCTGTATGTTTTCTTTGGAGAAATGTCTGTTCATGTCTTCTGCCCATTTTTAAAATTGGATTTGGTTTTTGGTGTTGAGTTGTACAATTTCTTTATATATTTTGGATACTAATCCTTTATCAGATATGTCATTTGCAAGCTTTTCCCATTCAGTAGGTTGTCTCTTAGTTTTGATTGTTTTCTTCTCTGTGCAGAAACTTTTAATTTTGATGTAGTCCCAATAGTTTATTTTTGCTTTTGTTTCCTTTGCCTCAAGAAGCATGTCTAGAAAAATGTTGCTATGGCTGATGTTAGAGAAATTACTGACTGTGCTTTTTTCTAGAATTTTTATGGTGTCAGGCCTCACATTTAGGTCCTTAATCCATTTTGAGTTTACTTTTGTGTGTGGTGTAAGAAAGCAATCCAGTTTCATTCTTTTGCATGTAGCTGTCCAGTTTTCCCAGCACCATTTGTTTAAGAGACTGTATTTTTCCCATTGCATATTTTTGCTTTCTTTGTTGAAGATTAACTGACCATATGATTGTGGGTTTATTTCTAGGCTTTCTGTTCTGTGGCATTAATCTATATGTCTGTTTTTGTGCTGGTACCATACTGTTTTTATTACTACAGCTTTGTAGTGTACCTTAAAATCTAGGATTGTGATACCCCAGTTTTGTTCTTTTTCAAGATTGTTTTTGCTACCCAGGGTCTTTTGTGGTTCCACACAACTTTTAAGATTCTTTGTTCTAGTTCTGTGAAAAATGTCGTTGGTATTTTGATAAGGATTGCATTAAATGTGGTATTTTGATAAGGATTGCATTAAATGTATACTTGGGTAGTATAGATATTTTAACAATATTTGGTCTTCCAATCTATGAGCATGGAATGTCTTTCCATTTTTTTTTTGTGTCACCTTCCATTTCTTTCATCAGTGTTTTATAGTTTTCAGAGTACAGATCTTTTTCATTTCCTTGGTTAAGTTTATTTCTAGGTATTTTATTATTTTTGCTGCAATTTTAAATGGGGTTGTTTTCTTAATTTCTCTTTCTGCTACTTCATTATTAGTGTATAGAAGTGCAGTAGATTTCTGTATATTGATTTTGTTCCTGCACATCACAATTGATTTTTAAAATGTTTCTAATACTGCCCAAATGTCTTTCAATCTAATTTGCAATTTAGATCAATTTCAACTTCTTCAGTCACAGACAACCACTGATCTGCTTTTTGCTTCTTTAGATTTGCCTTTTCAGAATATCTTATATGAATGAAATAATAAGACATGAGACTTTTACATCTGGCTTCTATCACTTGGCATGTTTTTGAATTTTTTATGTGTGATAGCATGTATTAGTATGTAATTCTTTTTCACTGTAGAATAATAGTCTTTTGGATATATATGTGGATATATCACATTTTTCTGTTCATCAATTAATGGATATTTGGATTGGTTACAGATTTTATTTCTTATGAGTGTGAATGCTATGAATATTTACACAATACTATTTTAATTCCTCTATTGATTTTTAAAATTATATTTGTGTAATTTGTGGGGGGCTGGGCCCCGGTGCCAGGCTGAGACCTGGTCGAGCAATGTTCCCCGTTGACTCAAGCCAACCCGGTGGTTCCCCCTCCCATTCATGTGGGAGGCTGGCCCTGGCGCCAGGCTGAGACCGGGTCGAGCAACGTTCCCTGTTGACTCAAGCCAACCCGGTGGTTCCCCCTCCCATTCCCCCACTTTCAAGGGCGTACGAAAGCCTTGTCAAGGCCGAGAAAGTTAATTCCTGAAGCCTGTGGTCTGCAGGTGTTGGCAGTAATGCTACCTCCCTTTTTCTACCCCGAGCCAGATAGAAACAAACATGGGAATTGTGTTTTGCTAGCAATCTTATCAACAAGGTATTGTGACCCGTCTAGAAAATGCACAAGAAACACAGAACTAAATGTTTTGGTTGGCAGCGATTATGTGAAACCTGTTTATTCTTAGAATGGCCTGGCCCATAAGAGTCTGGATATAAAAGACTGTGTACAGCAACAATAAAGCCGTCACTTGGGCCATCAGCCCAGGGGACCCTCCTGTTCCCAAACTTTCTCTTCTCTCTTTTTTTTTGCATTCCCCTACCCTCAGGACTCTGACCTCGGTGTTTGTCGCGCTGGTCGCGACAGTAATTATCTTATATTCTATTTTCCATCTCTAGAATTTCCATTTTATTTTTAATTCTGTACAATCTTTAGCTTTTGTTGAAATTCTTTATTCATTATTCAAACCATCCTGAAATGGGGCAGGATATAGGCCTCTTTGAAGGGAAATTCTCACTTGTAAGAGACAGAAAAAGTAAAGGTTAGGCAACTTTTGATTTTCCTTTTCCTTCTGTACAAAGACTATTTAGGTAGTTTGGGACAGAGTGTTTTAGGGATTTCTATTTTTTCAAAGTTTGCTATCATGTTTGTTATCAAAATTTGTATCATGAATGTTAGGCCCCCAATCCATCACAGTTTTGGATTTTGATATCCAAAAGCTTCCATTTTTGAAACTCAAAAAGCTTTGCTGTTAAAACTATTTTTCTGCCATGAGTTTCAGAAAGCTATTTTAAATTTTTTTATATTTTATTTTTTAAATGTTTATTTTTGAGAGAGAGAGAACACAAGCAGGGGAGAGGCAGAGAGAGAAGGAGACAGAGGATCTGAAGCAGGCTCTATGCTAACAGCAGAGAATCGGATGTGGGGCTCAAACTCACGAACTGTGAGATCATGACCTGACCTGAAGTCAGACGCTCAACTGACTGAGCCACCCAGACTCCCCCAGAAATTTACTTTGAAACTCCAAGGCTGTGATTTCATTTCTTTTTATTATTTTCCATGATAAAATCCTTGCCTTTTTTTCAATTTAAATTTTAGTTAGTTAACATATAGTGCAATATTGGTTTCAGGAGTAGAATTCAGTGATTTGTCACTTATTCACAACATCCAGTGCTCATCACAACGTGCCCTCCTTAATACTCATCACCCATCTAGCCCATGTCCCACCCACCTCCCTCCATCAACCCTCAGTTTGTTCTCTATGATTAAGAGTCTCCTTTGGTTTGTTTCCCTCTCTCCTCTTTTCCCCCCTCCTTCCCAAATGGTCATTTGTTTTGTTTCCTCAATTCTACTTATGAGTGAGCTCATATGGTATTTGTCTCTTTCTGATTGACTTAACTTTCTTAATACATTCTAGCTCCATTCATGTAATTGCAAGTGGCAAGATTTCATTCTTTTTGATGGCTGAGTAATATTTCATTGTATATGTGTATGTATATACATACACACATACCATCTCTTCTTTATCCATTCATCAGTCAATGGACATTTGGATTCTCTCCATAGTTTTGCTAATGTACATTGGGAGGCATATACCCCTTTGAATCTGTATTTTTGTATCCTTTGAGTAAGTACCTAATAGTGCAATTTCTAGATCAGAGGGTAATTCTATTTTTAATTTTTTGAGGAACCTCCATACTTTTCTGCAGAGTGGATGCACCAGTTTGCATTCCCACCAACAGTGTAAGAAGGTTCCCCATTCTCTGCATCCTTGCCAACACCTGTTGTTTCCTGTGTTGTTAATTTTACCCATTCCAACAGATGGGAGGTGGTATCTCTTTATGGTTTTGATTTGTATTTCTCTGATAATGAGTGACGTTGAGCATCTTTTCACAGATGCATCTTTGCACAGAGCATCTTTTAACAGACACATATCTGTTAGCCATCTTGATGTTTTCCTTGGAAAAGTATCCTTTCATGTCTGCTAAATTCTTTATAGATTTTGGATACTAATCCTTTAGCAGATATGTCGTTTGCAAATATCTTCCCCCATTCTGTGGGTTGCCTTCTGGTTTTGTTGACTGTTTACTTAGCTGTGTAGAAGAAGCTTTTTATCTTGATGAAGTCCCAGTAGTTAATTTTTGTTTTTATTTCCCTTGCCTTCAGTAATGTTCTGGTAAGAAGTTGATCCAGCTGATGTCAAAGAATTGCTGCCTGTGTTCTCCTCTAGGATAAAATCCTTGCCTTGAAGTAATAGGAATTCTACTTGATTTGAGAGGAAGGAACATGGGGTAAAGTGAATAGCGGGAACTGAAAAATACATCAATTGTATAGAAAACTTTATTTCATTATGTATATATTCTAAAATTCCAAAGATGTCATGATTAAAAAACATTGGGGTGTCCTGTTCTGTGACATGGAATATGGATAACAATAAAAAGTTATGAATTAGTTGAAATATTTCAACTACAAGAGCAGTTGTTCTCTATCTTATATACCTGCTTATAACTTTATTTATCCATTTTTTGATACTAAACCTACTTCTCTCCACCTTTGTCCAGCACAGACGGTAGACTGATGGAGTATAATTTCTTTGCTTGGTACATTCTATTTTATTTTCATTTTTAAGCTTATTTTTATTATTTTGAGAGGAGATACAGAGCAAGCAGGGGAGGGACAAAGAGAGAGAGGGATACAGAATCCCAAGCAAGCTCAGCACTGTCAGTCAGCACAGAGCCTGATGCAGGGTTCGAACTCACAAACCGTGAGATCATGACCTGAGCCAAAATCAAGAGTTGGATGCTTAATTGATCAAGCCAACCAAGAACCCATGGGCTCTCTATTCTATTTCATTGATCTTTTTGTCTTGTTTTTGCTAATACACTGTCTTGATTACTGTAGTTTCATAGTGATTCTTGAAATTGGATAACATCAGTGTTCCAACTTTGTTCTTCTTCAGTAATGTATTGGCTATTCTGGATCTTTGGTTTCTCCATATAAACTTTAGAATCAGTCTGTTGATAACCACAGAATAACTTCCTGGGATTCTGATTAGGATTGCATTGAATCTATAGATCAAGTTGAGAAGAAGTGACATTTTGACAATATTGAGTCTTCCTGTCCATGAACATGGGATATCACACCATTATTTAGTTCTTTGCATTTGTTCATTAGAGATTTAATTTTCCTCATATAGATATTATACATAGTTTGTTAGATTTATACTATATATTTAATATTTTTGAATGTAAATATAAATGGTATTTTTTTAACTTAAAATTCCACTTATTCAGTCCTCTTATATAGAAAAGCACTTGCTTTTTGTATATTAACCTTGAATCTTCAAACTTTGCTATAATTACTATTAATTCCAGGAGTTTTTTTGGTCAATTCTTTCAGATTTTCTACATAGAGAATCGTGGTTTTTGTAAACAGAGTGTTGTATTACTTTCTTCCCAGTATGTATGCCTTTTATTTCCTTTTCTTGCCTATTACATTAGCAAGGGCTAAGAAGTTGTGAGAGGGGATGTCCTTATCTTGTATCTGATCTTAGTGAGAAAGCTTAGTGGAAAAGTTTCTCATAATTAAATATGATGTTAGCTGTAGATTTTTTGTGAACATTTTTTTTATCAAGTTGAGAAAGTTCCCAGTACTCCTAGTTTACTGAGAATTTTCATCATGAGTAGGTGTTTATTTTTGTCAAGTGTTTTCTCCATCTAATGATATACTCATGTGATTTTTCTGTTTTGAATTATAATTAACTGATGAATGGTAATTAATTAATGATTGATTAAACAATCTTGCATACCTCACATAAATCCCACTTTGTCATGGCATGCAATTTTTCCTATACCTTGTTGGATTTGATTTGGTAATTTTTTGTTGAAGATTTTTGCATCTGTGTTCCTGAGAGATATTGGTATGTAGTTTTCTTTTCTTGTAATGCTTTTCTCTGTTTTTTGGTATAAGGGTAATGCTGGCCCTGTAGAATAAGTTATAAATATTTCCTCTGTTCCTGTCTTCTGAAAAAGATTGTAGAGAATGATACTTCATATTTTCAACCTTCATTTTTCTTCTTTCTTGTATTTGATTTCCAAGGTATCAAAGAGATAAATTTAAGTTAGTTAGTTAGTTAGTTAGTTAGTTAATGTATGTTGATTGTGCTGTTTGTCTATCCCTCCTAGATAATTTGTACAGATTACCAAAAGTCTTTTTTATACAATGCCGTACATAAAAAAGAGAATTTCATTTCTGGCTTGGGTTTAAGAGGGATCAGGGACAGAGGAGAGAGCATTATGGCAGCCAGCAAAAGTTTTGGTACAGGATTTCTCTTCTGATATCATCAACATCTTATTTCATCATGTTGCTTGACTTATTCTGCTGAATTGAGACCCACCAGCAAAATAAGTCAAGCAACATGATCAGTTTAAGTCACTTAAACAAATCACTGAAGCCTCTTTCATCTGTTATGACTGAATACAACTTTTTAATCTGTGTTTCAAAGATATTTACATAGATTTCTTCCTTTATTTACAAACTTCATTTAAAAAGTTGGTGGTATCCTTTTTGCTGTCTTAGTTTATAATCTAAACTTATTAGTGGGAAAGATTTAAAACTGTCAATTTAATGGCCATAATTCGTATTTACAGAAATGGAGTGAGTCTTTTGCAGTTTTGCAGAAGTAAACAGAGTGCTCTGTGAAGATTATTCATATTGTGCCACAAAAATGCAAAAAATAAAACCTCTAATAATCTGAAGGAATGATAGGTATTAGCAAGTATTTACATTTAATACTAGAAAAAGAATTGGCTTTATATGGATAATCTGTACCTTCTATTTAATTTACTATATTGTTGTCTATTTTCAGCAGGCTTGGTATTGTCACTTCATTTAATGTATCCATTGTTAGGAATACCCTGAGTACAAATATAAAATTATACCTGACATATGTATTATAAAATACAATGAATACTATTATTTTCTAATTCCTATAAATAAAAGAAATGATCTTGTTCATGGTTTTACAAAGACTCCAACTTGTTTAGAAATCATCTCTTATAGAAACATTTATAATTACTTTTCAACTTCCAGAGCAAAACATTTTCCAAAAAATTAAATCTTTACTTTCAATACCTTATAAAAGATAATAGTAACTGCAAGGAAACAGGCTGTTTCTTTTTTTTGGTATGGTCTTATTATTTTTTACAGGATTGATTGTACAATGACTTGTATAATTTAGATCTTTTCAATCTTGATTTTTGGATATGCTGATTGAAATAAAGACTCTCCCCCTCCCTAATCAGTTTATCTACACAGCAACTTTAGTTCTATTTTATAAGATATTTATGTCTGACATGAAGCAAGTATTCAACACTTGCTGAATTGATGAATAAATGCTTGTGCTTGCCAAATGTTTTAGAGTAGAAGTGATAAGTGAGCATGAATCTTACATCCATTGAATGAACTCTTTCCTCAGATAGAGTGGCCCAGTGTGTTCTTTGCCTTAGTGCAGAAATTGAAAAATAACATTTAAAAAAATCTCTGAATTTGAGCCCTATCAGTGCAAAATTTGGAAAGTCAGCCCCACATGCATCTTCTTGCAGGGCAGCTCTGCTTTGTAGGGTGACCCAGGGATGCAAGTGCCCTATTTTGTTTCTTCACCATCCCTTAAAGCAGTACCCTTGACCCTTGAACAATGGGTTTGAACTGCTTGAGCCGACTTATACTTGGATTTTTTATGGTACAGTACTATAAATGTATTTTATGATTTTCTAATAAACATTTCCTTTTTTTTTAGCTTACTTTATTGTAATACAAAACATATGTTATTCAACTGTTGATGTTATTGGCATTCAAATGTATAGGTGTCCCTAATCCCTGCTCATTGTTCAAGGGTCAACTGTACTTCTCAAATTCCAGTGTATATATAAATCACCTAGGAGTCATGTTAAAATTCATATTCTGTTATGCATATTCTTGTTAACCAGTTGTACACCTAGTGTCTTTTGTTTTGTCAGATACTTTGTGTCTTAATGCAGGATGAGAACCTGCTGAAGCTTGTTATTTCAATTTATTTACTTAAAATATGAATAATCAGTAAAGCACCAATAACTACATTTATTTCTTCAGGTTCACAGTTCAATCCTTGGTTGATGAGGAAATATTAAATTGTCTCATTTCGGTGCTGTGGGAATAATTGAATGCCATTAATAATTAGTGAATCTGGTCTGTGTGCTGTCCTTCAAGGCCTGTTAGAATAGGCCTATTATATACTATTTCAAATCCCTCTTTGTGATTTATTCAGTAAATTGTACTGTATTCTTCCATAATTCCAGGCTTTGGTATTTTGTGAATATCTTTGCCTCTGTAATAATCCTTTCTTCCATGCTCTGAGCTGGACTGCTAAGTTTATTGTTATTTCATTTCCATTGCCTTTTAAATTGTTAATGTCTGCTAGATTTTATAACTTCCCAGAGAAGAAAAGGAAATTAAACATGAACCATAGTGCGCTTGAACAAAATATGTGCTCCTATTATAGGTTGAGTGAATAAATACATACTGAGAAGTCTCTAGATATAGTCTCCTATTAAGAGTCTGGTTTACTTGATTCCACATATTCTTGCTATAGCAAATCAGATTAAAACAATTTTTTTCAATCTTTATTGTTTATTTTTGAGAGAGGGACAGTGTGTGAGCAGGGGAGGAGCAGAGAGAGAGAGAGACATAGAATCTGAAGCAGGCTCCAGGCTCCGAGCTATCAGCACAGAGCCCAACGCGGGCCTCGAACCCATGAACCGTGAGATCATGACCTGAGCAGAAGTTGATACTTAACCGACTGAGCCACCCAGGCTCCCCATAGCAAATCAGATTTTTTAAAAAGGTATAATTTGTACTATCACAGGCAGTTTTACTTAAATGAATATTGTGTAGTAGAAAAGTGACTACTTGCACAGAGACTGTAACAGTTGGGCATGCAAACAACAGGGTGACAACTGTCTGCAAATGATTGACTATAAAGCAGTAGACTTACTTATGGAGGTGAACTTACTGGCTTCTATTGTGGGAACTCAATTACTGCATGTATGTAAGTGTCCTTTAGACCTCTGTTATATTTCTTACTCTATGAAATGAACTTCATAAGAGTTTATTACCTGAATTTCCAACATTAGAGCTGAAATGAGACCATTCCACGAATATGATAGAGCCCTTAGAACTTCAATAGAAATGTCCATATACAGATACACTCAACTTTTTAAATATAATTTTAGGGAATTTGTAGAACTCTGAGATTAAGAGTAACTGAGGAAAAGAAAGACACATAAAGATCAGGCTGACATAGAGAGAGGAAGATATCACTGGTGAGATAAGAGAAAACAAGGAAAGAAAATTAAATAATAAATAAGTGTAATATATAGACTATGTTCTTCAGATTATTAGCTTCTGGCTATGTATGCCTTACAGATAGATAACTTCTCTGAGAGTTCTAAAAAAATGACTTACCTCTTAAAGATCAGTGGCAAAGATGAAAAAAAACAAAGGGAAATTGGTAGTATGTGCCAAGATAAATGTCAATATACAAATGTAGCTGTCACACTTTAAAATTTTATCTTAAATAAAAAAGTGTGGGTGAAAATATATGTGTGTACGAGTGTTCATTTCAGTGTTACAATGGCAAAAATGCAAGCACTCTGAATTCAACAACAAAGCATAGATCAACTAAATATGGAATGTTTTGTCAATACACTACTATGCAATCATGAAGAATAATGTAGAGCAGTGCCTCTCAAATTCAATGCACATGTGAAACAGTGGTGTTCTTGTAAATGTTTAGCAACTGGCTTTCTGAAAAAAAAGTTTTTGTGAAGTGTTTGATGATTTCTGAGATATAAGTATTCCTGCATAGCTGATTTCATGCTACCAAAGTGATGCCACTGAAAGCAGTGTTTGGGAAGATGTGCACAACTGGCTCTTTCAAAATGCAAGCCACTTCCAGCATGCTACTGAATTATGAATCAGTTGAGTTCTCATTTAAATGCAGATTCTGATTCCGTAGGTCTGGGATAAAGCCTGAAATTTTTCATATCTAAAAAGCTGTTAGATCATGCAGTAGCTACTACTCTGGGGACAATTGGAGCAGTGAGATTGTAGAATAATACCTGTTGACAGGAGAAAAAAATAGTTTCCAATATATTCCTATATGAAACTAAAACCAGAGACAAATTTGTGTAGGTTGTTGTATTACATTCCCAAATATATATAGTATGGGCACATTGTATCATACGATACATTCACATATGTATATGTAATGTTTATATGGCCAGTAAGTTGATACAAGCATAACTTGTAGGAATGGAATCGAAAATAAAATTTATTTTTTTCTCCTATGGATCCTTTAAAATCAATTTAGTGGAGAAAGTTTCCCCTATCCCCTAATGTAAACTTAAAAATAAACTGTCTAAATTATAAAGCACAGTATTCATTTAGAAAATAGGATGTGAAGTTTTAATAATCAAAACTTCAAACTTTATTTAAATTTAAATCTTCTCCCCTCTTTCAGGTTGGACAGTTTTCAGGTGGGTTACCTGCTCTGGGAAGGGTATATGGATGGCTTCTCCTCCTCCTTCTTTTGATCTGCAGTTTGCCCAACTTTGACTTCATGCCCTTCCATGACTGGTGTATGTGGGAGAGAGGAGAGAAAGAGGGATAAGAAAGTTCTCACTGGAACTCCTAGTGCTGTAAGCTGACCATGCCTCTCTGGGCCGGCAGATGTCTGGTACATGACTCGTCTCATGGAGTACATTGGTGGATTCCTCAGATCCTCATATGTGGGGACTTCATATCACATGCCTTACATGTGATTTACTATTCTGTGTGATCTTCTGTGAAGCTCTCTGAAACTCCTAGGTATCCTGAGTCTATTCTGTTGCTGGGATCCTTATATCCTTTGACAGACCCAAGATAATCCCAGGAGTTTTTCACATGGGAAATTTTCACTTATCTTTTGACTTGAGCAGCTCAGAAACTTCAGGCCACGTCCTAGCAGCAGTGGTTCACTTGGCTTCATCATCAGAGAAGTTGGCCTTTGTACCCTCTAGATTTTTGCAGGGAATGTCCAACTCCAGTCCATCACACCCCCACTTTGGGGTCACATGTTCAACTCTCTTAGTAGTTCTGTTGAAACTGGTACCTCCCCCTTTATTGCTAAGCTTTAGGTATAGGAGCAGGCACTCCAATGCTTCTCTCCTGGGGGTCAGTTAGAGACCCAGAACTTCAATTAAGTCTCTCTTCAAATCCTCTCTTGAAGTCTTTCTCCAGTTAGGGTTTCCTTCTGCATCTCTAATGTGGTTGAGAGTTCTAGGAGTCTTGAAAGAATTGTACTCCTTCCAATTTTTGTTTAAATTGATAAATTATACATTTGAGTATAACCCTTCCCTCTGATATGAAAGATCAATCATGGTTTGTTCTTGATTGAAATTTATCTAGTAAACATGTCATTAAAACAGAAGGATATATCTCAAAAATACTAATATTGGTTGTGGGGAGGTTATGGGTATTTCTTTTTTTCTTTTTAAAGTTTATTTGTTTATTGAGAGAGAGATGGAGAGAGCATGAGCAGGGGAGGGGAAGAGAGAGAGGGAGAGAGAGGATCCCAGGCAGGCTCCACACTGTCAGCGCAAGAGCCTGATTCAGGGCTCAATCTCACAAACCATGAGATCATAACCTGAGCTGAAATCAAGAGTGGGATGCTCATCCAGGCGTCCCTGGGTGTTTTTCTTTGAAATTGTATTTATTTTCCCATTTTTCTGAGTATGGCACTTTTATCGCTTAAAATATATTATTAAAAAGCACATATTTTTACATTTTTGGCTTTTATTGACAATGAATCAGTTGTTTTTATAACTAGCTTTGTTTTTATTTCTTGTTCAATCTCTTGAGTGTTGAACTAATTTTTGTCACAGGTAGAAAATTACGTATAAATGTTATGTTTTCAAAGAGCTTATATAATATTTGAAAGGGATAGTAGAAACTTAGAATTTTATAGTTCTTATATTTTATATTTCTTGTTGGAAGCAATTATTGCCTAATTTGCTGAAAGTTCTAAAAGCTCTATGTAATCCTTTGTCTCTGTTACCTTTGTCTTTTTGTTTACTACCTTCTCCAATTTATAAACAAACGCAAAACAAGTTATACTTTTCCCCTTAGTTATTAGCACAATGCCAATTTCCACATGGTTACGGGAGATGATGGGGAATAGGGCCGGATATAAGGCATAGCTATGTACAGAATGAGTGAATGAATGATAGCACCTTAGCCGACAAGTGGAGCATAGCTTGGTAATACAGAAGCAGGAGGTGATACTTGAAAATATAGTAAAGGAGGCATTTGGTGTCAAAACTCATTTGGTACCATGGATTTTAATCCTTAGGCTAGAGGTCAGGATCAGAACTCTAGTCCATAGGTAGGACCTTTGAAAGAATATAGTATACAGGGCCCTGGTTTTGGTGATATTGTTCTGGGTATTTTATGGAATAAAGGATTCCAATTCATGTAATGTATAGTACTTTGAATAAGGCAACCAAATCTTTTCAATATTTAATATCTGTGAAAATACTGGTATGAAGCAGTTATGGGAACATAATAAAAGGGAACAATGGAATATTCTAAATATTTGATTTCGAATACAAGATCAGGGCTGGGCCAGCAGTGAGGGTGATGGATGCTGAATATTAAGTGTTGGATTAGTGTTTCTTACTTCCCACCTGGCAGAGATTGGAATTTTAGAATTTTCTGGTTGGGGCAAGGGTGGTGGTGAGAGTTTAAGCTTACAGGAAGGAGATGCTGGTGCTGAAAATCAATTAGGTTTGTGTTTGAATTACCTGCATTTGAATCATTTTGAAGGCTTATTAAAAATGTAGATTATCAGACTCTGTGAACTAAGTGCCTGAGTATATGTCAGGGAATCTGCATGGCTGTGAAGCATCTCAAGTGGAATTCTGATGCACCGTGGAATCCAAGAACCACTAAAACAGGTTGTGGCAATCACCCAACATGAGCCTTTGGCTTGGAATGTCTTTTGCTTTTGTCTCTGCTGATACTCTCAGCCTTTAATATTCAGTTCAAATACTATCTCTTTTATTAAGCTATTTTCAATTTTTCTAGATGAAATAAATCATATAGTCTTTGATGCTTTCATTGCACTTTCCTTTATTGTGTTTTGGATATGGTGAAATACCCTTATAGCATAGTTTTTGTATATACGGGTCTACCTCTCTTTGGGGAGGGCAGTGCATACATACAGTGGTGAAGAGTCAGTCAGCCTGGATTTAAGACTGACCTCCACCTCTCATCAGCTCTGTAACTTTAGCCAATTGCATATATTTCAAAAAATGCTTCACTTTCCTTATCTGTAAAACAGAGGTAGTTGTGAGAATTAGATAAGCTAATGTAAATAAAGACTAATAGTGTATGACATAACCTGTATGTTCAAGAAATCTTTGCTACTATTATTTGCTGGGGGAAGATTGCATGTTGTATTAATCTCTGTCAAGGACCCAGGGCAGAAGTAGGCACTCAGGAAATTGTTGAAATTGAATTGAATTCATCTTCCAAGGCAGTTATAAGGTGAGACAGGGCAATGTTCAGGTGGGGAAAACTCACTTGGCTCTATGGAAGAAATATGTGGAAGCATGCAATGTAATATTTGTGAATTTTGGGTTTGAGAGTGTGAAGGGATCTAATTAAAGATTACAAAAAGAGGAAGCAGGGTGAGAGAATTTCCAGGGTTTTCAAAACAACTCTGAAGTCTATTCAATATGCCTGTAGTGTGTGTCTTGTTGAATGCAACTGGTATGTGCTAAATGATCTATGCCCTTTCTTGTTTTTAAAAGTAGAATGCTTGTTTAGAAGTGCACCACATAAATGAACTCAGAACTATCAGACAATGCCCCATTTCCCATTTGGCTTTTAGGATTCTTATGTATGGGACCTCACCTAAGTAACAGATATTACTAAATAGTAATAAAATTACCAAAAAAAGGTAAATAATCTGTAAGATATTTGAGTTATGGTTGATAATCAGATCTTTGAGTGTATGAATACCAAGGAAAATTTTTCTTTTTTCTCTTCTTATTTAATTACTTCTACCTTATCCCACAAAGGATTTGTGGTCACTATATAAATATTTTGATAAAAGGCAGGCTTTTCCACGTTCTTAAAATCCAGCTTTAAAAAATATTTTTACAAGTGAATCCACTTACATATTTTATAACTCAGTTACTCAGAACATAGAATGCAAAATTCTTTATTTTAAGGTTATGTTTACTGTGCCTTGTCAAAATCTCAATGTGAAATAAATCTAATGTAATTGTACACATATAATTGTATATTATATATGAACATATTTTAATTTCATTTTTTGAACGTATTTTTAAATAAAAAAACAAGGCTATTATTTTCAACAATAAAAATACATATAACTTTTTTGATCAAGAATTATTGATTTATCAGTTTCAGGGGATTATGGATAATTCTGACTTGTTGATAGATGATTTAGCTGGAAGAAAATATTCATTTCAAAATTTATAAAATATTTCTATATTATGTAAAATATTCTCTTTGTGTTATGTATTATACATATTGTTTGACAAACATTGTGAGTAAAAGCACCTGAATTCTTACATTAAAATATTCTTTTGAGATTAAATTTTAAGACTTCAGGACACAGATCTGTTAAAATGTGTTAGTGAGACCATATTAAAATTTTAGCCTGTGCTGTGGTATGCAGGTGCAGGCAGCTATGTTTTGTAGCAGAGGTTCTACCTGCTCAAAACAGTTCTGTTTCCCAACAACAATCCCCAAAGATAATTGGTCCTCTCCAGAGATATCTCCAAACCATGTCTCAACATAAAGTACCAGTAATCTCATTTCTGGCTTCCAATCATGATGCAGTAACAGGGACCAGATTTACTCTTTTGTTTCTAAAAATTTTCTAAATGGACAAATCATATAGAATGACAATTTTCACATTGGACAACAGGCAGCAAAACACTAATCTCTCAGGGAAAATAAACAAATTAGATGAGCCTTTGATTCCCCATATTACAGGTTCCCAAGCAGGAAAGGTAAACCCAAACAGAACCTGAAGATGTCTCTGAGTTGAGAAAACAGAGTTGAAAGATTGCAGGATTTCAAGGTAGCTAGAATTCATGTGATAGAGTATCACAAAAGAGAGAGTTCCACAGAGATACATTCTAGGCATCTTCAGAAGATTTATTTTCCATGTGTTCAGCTGAGTATCAAGCATTGCCTATGTGTGAGGAAAAGGACCACTGGATAGGGCCAGTAAAACAATCCCTGGAGGTCACAGAGAGTTGGGATAGTGTGTGTTCCCACCAGCCAAAAATACATAGGCAACAATTAGAGTACTCAGAAGGGTAACACCTCAGTAGTAGGGCAAAATTAGCCCCGGACTGAAGGCTGTACTGTTTCTGACTAATAAAACCTAAAATTGAGTCTCAAAGGGATAACATTTTTTAAATAACTCAACTTTTCATAGAATAAAACTCAAGAGTATTTAGAGTATCTGGTAACCAACAAGATAAAATTCATAATATCTGGCTTGCAAAGATGCAGAAAAATATGACCCATAATGAAGAGAAACATTGTTAGATAGAAACAGACCCAGAAATGATTTACATGATAAAATTAATGGACAAGAATTTTAAAACCATATTATAATTCTGTTCTATACATTTTTGAAGGAAAGCATGAACATGTTAAGTAAACAAAAATAATATGTAAAAAAGACCCCAATAAAACTTTTAAGAGATAAAAGCACATGGTTTAAAATATATACCTTGGATGGGATTGACAGGAGATTAGATACTTCAGAAGAAAAAAATTAATGAATGTGAAGACATCATAACAGAAACTATTCACACAAAGAGAAAAAATGAAAAAAATGGACAAAACCTCAGTGAGCTGCAGAACAATTTAAATTGGCCTAATATATAGGAAATTAGAATTCCCAAAATAGAGGAGAGAGAGGACAAGACAAAAAATATTTGTAGAAATAATGACTGAAAATTTTATCATGTTTGATAAAAACTATAAGCCTATGGATCCAAGAAGTTCAACAAACCCAAGCACAGGAAGCATAAAGAAAATTACCCCAGACACACTATAATTACAATGATTAAAAGCAGTGATAAAGTTAAAATCTAAAAAGTAGCCAGAGGAAAACACACTATGTATAGAGAAATGAAATAAAAAAATGATAGTGACTGTCAGAAATAATGCAAAGTAGAAGACAGTGGAATTGCAGTGCATCACAATGAGCTAAAAGTGAAGAGGAAAATGGCGTGATGGAGGTTTGGGAGGAGAGCAAAATGTATAAAATAGTCATTTTGAGATAGTCATTTGAGATAGAGTTCACTTGAAGTGAGTGGTCATCAGCAGTGGGCAAGGGTAGGGATAGAACTGTTCACTATGGGTACGGGTGATAAGCCACGAGTTTTATGTAGAAATTTTAAAACAACTTTAAATTATTATTTTAAATAATTTTAAATCTTTTTAAGGATTATTTTATTTATTTTTTAATTTAATTTTTAATTTTTTGAAATTTATTTATTTTAATTCAGTTTTTTAGAGAGGGAGAGAAAGGGCAGGGGAGAGGGGCAGAGAGAGAGAGAGAGAGAGGGAGAGAGAATCTTAAGCAGTCTCCACGCTCAGCATGGAGCTTGATGTGGCACTCTGTCTCATGACCCTGGTATCATGACCTGAGCCGAAATCGAGTTGGAAGCTCACTCAACCAACTGAGCCACCCAGGTGCTCCTAAATAATTTTGAATCTTAAATTTAAATGAAAATTTAATTAGTAATTAAATTTAAATTTATATTAAAATTTTAAATTAAAATTGGTCTGTTATTTATTATCATTATGTGTAGCAATTCTAAACAATGTCAGTGATAATGTACTCCTCCCTGAAAAAAAAATGTTTTATTAGTCCAAGTTCTAATCTAAACGATTGTTATGATTACTTTTGAGTTTTAATGGCTTCAATTTAACACATGAAAATGTGGATTGCGAATGTCCTTTTTCTTTAATAAATGTTGTATTCTACTGAGTTATTTGGGGGAACCACTGTTTAAAAAATTGGCCTCTGAGCTCCAACACATACTTAACTTCGGTGGTTTCTTTTGTAATTTAAAATGGTTCATAACCATTTGAGCTTGCTTCCGGTGAATTTGCCTCTGTACATATTCCCAAGGTTAATACTGGATTTGAAATAAATGATGAGAGCTCAGTGACTGTAAAGACAACAGAATCTGAGTTATTTCAATACTGCCATTCTATGTGAGCACTTAGAGTTTTTAACTGTTTAAAAATTGCAACTGTGAAGCTAGTTCAAATTGTGAGTTGTTACAGTTTTTTTTTTTAGTTCTGCCATAAAAATATTCATCATAATTATTATGAACAAAATAATTATTGCGGAGTGAAATTTTGGTGCGTGGAGGAAGAGAGGATGTTAAAATATGACCTGTTCCTGACACTGCGTCCTGTTTACAGCACTGGTGGTCATGAATGTTAGATGAGATTGGCTGGCATGTTTGCGTGTCTCCCTCCATCACTGCTCTAAACCCCCCTCCCCCAGCATTTATGGAAAGTGTCAGTTAATGGCTTTGAGATGGAGACAACACTACGCAAAAGGCAGAGCAGAATATAAGATTCATAAATATGTGAGAGTTTTGGGGATTTAAAGGAGGTAGGGGCCAAGTTCTTTCTATAATAGAGTTCAGAGAAATGAACAAATAAAATCCAAGTTATCATTGTTAATTTGGCCTTGCTTGTACCCACAGCCCGATCAAGGTTGAAGAACTTGGGTTACACTTATTTGGACTATAACATCTTTATGAGAAAACAAACACAGGCAGATATTTGTCCTTTTTATCTTTGAGGCATACAAGGGGTAGGTAAAATGCTTAAATATATACAATTAGTAATATTGATAAATAGGATTTACCTCAGGCTTTCTTGCTTCCTTTTTAGTGGCTCATATATTAAAATAGGTCAAATTATATGGTGTGTAGAAACTATGAGATAAACTTTTTTGTTGAACTCAGTATTAAATGATATGTGTCAAATAATACATCCACTTCTGTTTTTCACAGCTAGTGACATGTGTAGAATTCAGGGAAAATCTAGAGAGAGCAATGAAGATGTTACCAGAATGGGAAAATAATTTATCATTGGAAGCATGGTGCATCTTGCTTCTAGAAAAATTTGTAACCTCTATTCCAAAGTCAATTCAGTGATTTTCTTTATAAAGCAATTATTTTGTTCAAGTTATTTTATTTCAAAGTTGATTTACACTTTAAGAAATTATTTACAGTAAATATTTTTGTGTGTGTGTCTACTATATGCTAAGAAAACATCTATAATAGAAAATCAAGGAATACTTATGAGGAATTATTGAGGCAGTTATGAATTACAGTTTAAAAACTCATTTACAGAAAAATATAATCTTTTTTATGGCTCTGGGTTGTCAGAAAATTTTAACCTTAGTCTCTCTAAGCTGTCAGAAAATTTTAATCTTAGTTTCTTTTGTATTTCCTTCTTCCTACCTGCAAATTAGTTTCCAAATCACATGTTGTATCAAGATACTGGGAAATGTGGGATATTATTATTATTATTATTATTATTACTATTAAATAAATATCTTAGTTTGAAGGTTACAGTTGATATCTCATGGTTTGAACTAGCATGGCCATTCTGATTTTGTGTCTTTTTATTAAGTTAGTGTAATTCTTGGGCATCTTTCTAGAAGGCTGATCATGTTACAATGAGCCTGGATGTACCATATTGGCAAAAATTTTCCAGGTCTTTCCTATGTTTTTCATAGAACTGCTGGAGAGTTTGGGGAGGAAATTTCACCCCCTTCCCCTTTTCCCCATCCTGGGCCCTCCAGTCCCAGAAAACTCTGTTTTCTTATTTGGTGTTGGGTTGGGTATAGGGGGTTAGGTGATGTTCTCTCTATGTGTTTCACTGAAAGTATTTTGTTAATACCTCGTGTTAGTGTTTCTTACTGCTGCTATAACAAATGCCACAACATTAATGTTTAAAATTTTTTTTTAAGTTTATTTATTTATTTTTGAGAGAGAGCACAAGCAGGGGAGGGACAGAGAGAGAGAGAGGAGACACAGAATCCAAAGTGGGCTCCAGACTCTGAGCTGTCAGCACAGAGCCCGATGTTGGGATGGAACCCACGAACTATGAGATCATGACTTGAGCCAAAGTCAGACATTCAACTGATTCAACCACCCAGGCTCCCCAACATTAATGTCTTAAAACAACACAAATTTATTTACAGTTCTGGGCTAAAATCACGGTGTTGGCAGGTCTGTGTTCATTCTGGGATCTTTTGGGGAAAATTCCTCTCCTTGCCTTTTCCAGCTTCTAGATGCTGCTTTTAGCTCAGGTCCCCTAGCCAGCAATCACATTATTTTAACTCTACATCTGTCATCACATCTGTTTTTCTGACTCTTAGTCTCCTATATCCTTTCATTTATTAGGATCCTTGTGATTACTTTGGGCCCACCTGGATAATCCAGAGCAATCTCCCTATCTCAAGATATTTATATATAATAACATTTGCAAAGTTCCTTTTGCCATGGAAGGGAACATATTCACAGGTTCTGGTGATTAGGACATGGACATATTTGGGTGGACATTATTCTGCCTATGACACAACTAAAAATTTCTGATCTGCTGGGACTTAGGCTTTTTGGAAACCAAAAGATAAAGAGAAAAATCAGAGTTTTTCTTTTTTTTTTTTTCCAGTCCTTGTTTTGTTTTTTAATGTATATCATTCTGTTTGAATCTAATTCTTTGCTTATATGAGAGGAAAGAAAAATACTGAGGGGAAAAACCCAGCAATAACAAGTCACTATGGAAAAAATTATTTTGTTTTTAAATTTCTTTTGTTTTATTAAAAAAAATTTTTAATGATTATTTATTTTTGAGAGGGAGAGAGACAGAGTGCATGTGGGGGAGGGACAGAGAGAGAGAGAGAAGGAGACACAGAATCTGAAGCAGGCTCCAGGCCAGCTGAGCTGTCAGCACAGAGTCCAACATGAGGCTTGAACTCATGAACTGCGAGATCATGACCTGAGCTGAAGTCGAATGCTTAACCAACTGAGCCACCCAGGTGCCCCTATTATTATTTTTTACTATCTTTTTAAATTTCAATTCTAGCTAGTTGACCTATATGGTAAAATTGGTTACATATAACACCCAGGACTCATCACAACAAGTGCCCTCTTTGGAAAAAAATTGTTTAATCACACAAGACATGCATATTACAATAAACTTGATTAGCTAAATGGAAATGCTTAGTGGAAGCATAAGTATTTATTATTAAGTATCCTGTTGTTTTCTGAAAGGACACATTTACTGTTCTTTTTCTTTACTGAATACTGAAGATATGAGTCTCATACAAATTAATATACCTTAAATGGGTGGAATGAAGTGAGGTCCTATGATTTCCTTTTTCAAATGTCACGTGAGTTACTTTGCACCCCTAGGTGAAGGGGAATTCTCAGTCTCGATTGGGGTTTCATTGTCTTGCTGTAAGGACCTGTTGAAATGCGTGGAGTGAAACATGCACCACTGAAAGAGAAAGAAGGTGGGGTTTGTGGTCTGGCATATCCTGCCCCCAATCCATCTCCTGACACCTGACAGTGTTGCCTCCTGCAGCCAACATGTATTGCATGCACAAGTGGGTCAGGTTCCTAAAGATGTCCACCTTGCTCTCCTCAAGGCCAGATGGGCATGTTCTGTTTTCCACTGGTACAGTCATTTGGCTGCCATCTTTGTTCCCGTTTGGCCTGGAGGACATGATAGCACACATAGAAGCCCTTACTAAATTCACTTAGCAAGCCTTAAATGATAGCCAGCAAAGCCTGTCCTTACTGAATACTGAAATGTCTCTGAGAAAAGCTATCTTCCAAGGTAGAATGGCCTTAGACATTATTACTGCCTTGAAAGGAGGAACCTGTGGTATTATCCAAACAGAATATGTGTTTATACCTGATGAATCTGCTAATGTATGTCTTTATTAAATCACACAAGAACACAAATGAATGCCCTGAATGGTCCAATCCCAGCCCAGGGGGCTTAATAAATTAGTGGTTAGGATCATGGGGCTCCTGGTAGAAAAAAAATTTAATTATTTTGGGAATCATTACCTTGATCTGTGTTTTCTCTTGCATGTGCTCCTATTGTTGCTTTGGTATCTGCTTCCAGTACAGCCAGGTAGCTGCCAAATGAGCTACCTCCATCCTAGTGAAACCCCTTGCTGACCACTCAGGCACACGGCAGAGGAAGGGGGCAGGTATGATTGTAAGAGACAGCAGGAGGACTGTAGTGTTGGAGGAAGTTACTGAGAGGACATGACTGCCAGTTGACCTGCAAGGTGGACCTGGGCAATCCGAGGCTTCTCAACCCCTTCCCTGTCCTCAGAATGTGTGTCTGCCCACCATTCCCACACTAGAGGCTGTTTTAAAGATACATCCTTGAGAGAGTAATATGTTGTTGGGTCCATCTGGACTGAATGCCTGACTGAACCCAGTTAAGGCCTATACATAAACTTTTAAGATTCTGGTGGGCAAATGTGGAGACCTACTTATTCATGTCTTGTGGCTGCTCGTGAAGAGCCTCTTCTGTAAGTTTATTAAAACTGCCACCTATCAGTCTGGAGCGAGCTGGCTCTTTCTTCAGTCTCTGCTTGCCCTTTATGTATGGGGGCCACTTTGCAAACCAACATTTGTGTTTCCATGATAGTTAGTGATGTTCAGCACCTTTTTGTCTACTTGTTGGCCATCTGTATGCCTTTTTCTTTCTTTCTTTCTTTCTTTCTTTCTTTCTTTCTTTCTTTCTTTCTTTCTTTCTT
>NC_064811.1:85402824-85523231 GCF_023721935.1 Panthera uncia
CTAGTTTGCCGGCATTCTTAGCACTCCCTATTATCTAACACTTGTCCACCTAAACATTGGAATTTGCAACTCAGGGCCTCTGAGAACATTAGTGCTAGCTAGCTGTTCACTGCACAACAATGCCTGGCCAAATGGACAAGTAGGGGCTGGAATCCAGCCCATTGCTCTGCTTGCCAAGCCATGTTCTGGTGGGTCTAATTTGCACAAAGGCATTCTAGGGACCAGAAGTGGCCTTGTCAGTATCCCAGCTATAAGTCAATTAAATAGAACAGTGACTGCCACAGTGACCTTAATTAGTATTAAAAAATTAGCATCCCGTCTTTGAAATTATACCCCACAAGACTATATCAAACTTAAAATCGTATTCCATTTTTGTATTTACCCTCTCATCTTGTGGACCCATTTGTACCTAAAACACATTCCAACATGAGCTACTCTTCAAATACGATGTAAATAGCATGAAAATTTTAGTTGTGTTAACTCACTGCGGCTGAAACAGAATTATATTTAATTAAAAATTAATAAAATGACCAAAAGCATAATGTGTATTGGATCGTTGTAATAATGTTATATTTCTTTCTTTGGGGACAACTACCTTTGAAATAGGGGACACTATTTATACCCTATTCTCTGTTAACTGCTAGCATTTTACAAGGGTAGCACTGCTTGAAAGACCAGTTGTTCTTACCTATTAGGAACTTGGCGCTTTTTTTTTTAAGTTTATTTATTTATTTTGAGAGAGACAGCCTGAATGGGGGAGGGGCAGAGAGAATATATCAAGCAGGCTCCGTGCTGCCAACTTACAGCCTGACGACCACGTGGGGCTCAAACTCACAAACCAGGAGCTCATGACCTGAGCCTAAACCAAGAGTCAGATGCTTAACCGACTGAACCACCCAGGCACCCCAGTAACTTGGTGCTTTTAAAATGATGATGATTTGATGGCTTTTCCTTTTGAATGTCTCTACTTTTAGAACTATTCTTTTCCTGTCATTTTGGCTATGCTATATAAGCAAAAAAAGAAAGTGAAAAGTGAAAAAGAAAGTTACCCAACGGCAACATTCATTGATTTACACTTCTTTCCCAAATTTCACGAGTCCAAAATTTGAACAAGGTCCCATGAAAGCTAACCTCTAGATATTTTACTGATCACTAATCTATTTGCAAGAGAATCCAGATAACTATATCTTTCCCTTATACAAAACATAATGTAACTTTTACTCTTCCACTATAGTGGGAAGGAAAGTTGTCAGATTTCTACTCACTACATGTAAGAGAAAATTACTCAAACTGGCTTAAATGATGAGGTCCCAGATAGGCAGGCTTCAGGCATAGAACAATGTGTAGTTTCAGGGTGTCATGGGTGGTACACGTTCTCCCCATCTCTTTCCTCAATCATCCCCATCACCTTGGTCTTCCCTCAGGCAGATTTCCCTCACAGTTACTGCTGCAGCAATTCCAATCATCATTTCCAGGCATCTCAAGGAAAGAAAAGGGCTGCCTTGTTTTGTGTCTATGTCTTTAGAGCAATAAAATCTAGAAGCACTAAGGCTGATTTCCACTAAGATCTCATTAGCCAAAATGAGGTCACATGTCCACACCCACACCAAACACTCTCAAAGAGAATGAGATTGACTTAGTCTTATTTTTTTATTTATTTTTTTTACATTTATGTATTTTTTGAGAGACATAGAGAGACAGAGCGCAAGTTGGGGAGGGGCAGAGAGAGAAGGAGACACAGAATCCAAGGCAGGCTCCAGGCTCCGAGCTGTCAGCACAGAGCCCGACACAGGGCTCGAACTCACAAACCGCGAGATCATGACCTGAGCCAAAGTCAGATGCTTCACCGACTGAGCCACCCAGGCGCCCCTGAGATTGACTTAGTCTTATGAGTATATACTATCCCAGGAGCTAGCAATGAGATCATCCTGAAGCATATGACGGTCTGGAGGATAAGAAATATCTAAACATAGAGCACCTGGCTGGTTCAGTCAGTTAAGTGTCTGACTCTTGTTTTTGGCTCAGGTCATGATCTCCCAGTTTCATGGGTTCAAGCCCTGTGTCAGGCTCTGGGATGGCAGTGTGAAGCCTGCCTGGGATCCTCTCTCTTCTCTCTCTGCCCCTCCCCCACTTTCATTATCTCTCTCTCTTTTTCAAAATAAATAAATAAACTTAAAAAAAGAAAAGAAATATCCGGGGTGCCTCAGTGGCTCAGTTGGTTAAGCGTCCAACTTTGGCCTAGGTTGTGATCTCACTGTTCCCTGAGTTGGAGCCCCATGACAGGCTCTATGCTGACAGCTCAGAGCCTGGAGCCTGCTTCAGATTCTGTGTGTGTGTGTGTGTCTCTCTCTCTGACCCTTCCCCACTCATGCATGTCTCTCTCTCTCTCAAAAATAAACATAAAAAAAGAAAAACAGAAAGAAAGAAATATCTGAACATTAATCATCATTCAATTGAGAAAGAGGAAGAAGGAGGTGGGGGACTGGATGGCTGTTAGTGAGACAAGTATCAGTGTCTGTTGTTGCCTTGTATAATTCCATTACTTTGTTTTTTCCTTCTTGAAAAGGTAAGCAGTCCTAAATCTCATGAATCATGCCAGATTATACATAAGGAGAAGTCAGTTTATGGATACTAACATTGTATCATGAGTAAAAATTAAAATTCCAGTTTTGACTCTGTAAGTAAGAGCTCATTTTTAGCCACATGGCTTTCTGAGCAAAGCTTTACCGACTTATTACTACTGAATCCTCTCATATTTGTCTCAGAACTTGTATGCTCTTCTATACAAGTCAAAGGGTATCTGAGCTCCAGAATAAGGGATAGGGTTAAAAACTCTGGATGTTAGGAGAAAGCAGAGAGAATGAGGAAATTAAATTAAGAGAAGTGGTGAAATTTTCATGGTATAGCACATCTATTTCCATAATTAAGTCTATCATGAATAATTTCCTCTTATACCTTCTGTTGGCCCTTACAACCATTACTTTAACATATTTGCAAGGTATGAGAAGCAAAATAAATAGCCAGTCTTTAAAATTTCAAGTTGATCCCCAAACTGACTCAAATTTGCAAAAATCTGGCATAATTTAAAAGTAAATAAATAGAAGCAACACTTAGCAGAAGGTTCCTAACATAAACAAAGCTGTGCACGTTTTGTTTATTTATGGGATCCATGCAAAGTGTCATATTCATTTAAAAATATTCAGCACAAGAGTGATTGATTTAAAAAATTGAATAGAATTAAGGACTATAAGCATTCTTTAAACCTAAAAGTTTGGAAAAGGGAGATTGACTAGTTTTTGTAATATTATACTTGGGAAAACATTTTTCTCCTTTACGTCTGTTCAGATTTTTTTTAAAGGATGATTGTGAGAAAGATAGTCACCATTTCTCAAAAGTGCATATAAATTGGGATGTGACAAACTCCACCCTTCATACAACACCTGAATGTTGCTCAAGGTTAAGTACTGAAACATAAGTATGAAGTCTCCTATATTAGTCTTTTTCATTCAAGGAATTTTTACGATGCTCCTAAAAGACAAAACAGTTTGAAATCCTTATCCCTGTGGGACTCACCTCTACTGCCATTTCTTTATTCAGCTGATGGCTATTCACTCTTCCTTTCCAGCCTGAATTATTCCCTATCATATTTTAATTGAATAAACATTCCTTAAACACCAGATATGTGCACAGCATAGTGTGTGAAGTACTGAGGGAAGGAAAAACTGCCCTGGAGAAACTAATAATCTGACAGAAAGTACTCAGATGAGGAGAAAATACATACACATGTACACACGCAGAGATCTAATGACAATTATCCCATTAAAAAAAATTATCCCATAAAAAATTTTTAATGTTTCTTTCCGAGAGACGGAGACAGAGAGCAAGCAGGGGAGGGGCGATAAAGACAGGGAGACACAGAATCTGAAGCAGGCTCCAGGTTCTGAGCTGTCACCACAGAGCCCTACGTGGGGCTTGAACTCACAAACTGCGAGACTGTGACCTGAGCTGAAGGTGGCGCTTAACCGACTGAGCCCCCCCAGGCACCACTATCCCAGTTATTTTTTAACAAGAAGAATTTAAGTGAACAAGTAAAGGGTAACATGAAGTGGACTCTGAAAACTTCTATATATCGGAAGGGTAAATAGAGGGTAAAGATAGCAAACAGGAATGATTGGATAATTTGAGGGTTAGGATGCTCTTCAGAAAGACCTCACAAAAGAAGTCCTCTTTGAATTGGAATGACTAACAAATGGAGAAGAGGAGAAAGAATATTTGGTGTAAAGGAAATAGTGTAAGCAAAAGCTGAGGGAACACAGAGTACACTAGAGCCCACAAACGGTGTGTTGTTGAACGTGACTATTGTAAAGGGTCTCCCAAGAAGAGAACAAGTGATGGGTAATGAAACCCTGGAAGAAGAACAGAGTCAAATTGCATAAAACCTTTAACGTTATCCTGAGGAAAAAAGCCTTGTTTGGTAGTAAAAAGGAGCCATTGAATGTTTTGAGTACAGGACATTTACTATCAGCACTTTTGTTTGTTTTTAAGGTCCCTCTGACTTCCACTGGAGAAGATGATTCGGAGGGAGGAGAGACATCATGTTCCTGGAGGGCATTTTAGATTCAGATTCCTGCTACAGAATAGAACAGGCAGGAGACCAAGCCGAAAATTTTTGGAATGCCTACATTTTAATTAAGGGACCAATAAGTTTCAGAAGACAAGGAAGGTGACTCAGAAAGAGTCATCAGGAAAGGAGATAGTGACAGAAAATCCCAAAAGGAAGGGTATTCCTAAATTGCTAAGTGGTCCACAGAAATAATGATGCTGAAAAATCCAAAAAAGGCTTGAAAGAAGCTGCCAGGGGCAATCCTAGAGTCGTATTCAGAGCAGTTTCATTTTTACCACTAATTGGTTTGGGAAGAGATGTCAGATTCCCATTACTATTCCTGGTCTTAGTGCAACCCCACAATTGGTATCTGCTCACTCATGTGCCAAAATCACGGTTATTTTATAATTAATTTTATGGGAAACTATTATTTATTTTATATGGTAAAACAGAAACTAGACGCTCCTGCTGTACATTTGAGCTTCCCCATAAAGAAGCCAACACATTTGGCCATAAGAACTTTTTGCAATTGAGAGAGGGTTTCAAAGGTTTTGTGGTTACGTGATAACTATGTAGTAAAGACCATCTTTTTCCAGTCTCTATACCTCTATCAAGATGATGAAGAGAGGTTCACAGATTCCAACCTTTGTGTATTTCCCAATACTCACCTCATCAGAACTCATCAGGAATGTCAGGACTCATCTCTCTCTCTATCTCTTTTTTTTTTTTTTTCTAATGTTTATTTATTTTTGAGAGAGAGAGAGAGAGAGAGAAAGGGGGGGTAGGGGGAGAGAGAGAAGGAGAGAGAGGATCTAAAGCAGGCTCTAAGATATCAGCACAGACCCCAACACAGGGTTTGAATCCATGAACCACAAGATCATGACCTGCCGAAGTCAGACCCTTAACTGACTGAGCCACCCAAGCGCCCAGGACTCACTCATCTCCTGATGCACTTTGTCACTATTTTGTTCAGTCACCATGAGAAACCCTGATTCCCAGGACAGAGTTCATTTTCCACATTCTCATTTCCATATAGCTCTGCACATCCACCTTTCAGTACCCATCTCCCTGTCTCCTGAGACTGATGGTCTATTAGTAAAATCCTTCATGTCCTCAGCAACCTCTCTGGAGGCTCCTTTCATCTGGCTCTTGCTCAAATGTGGTTCCTTTAGCAGCACTGCCTGCCCTTTAGGTCTCACAATTGGCAAACTGGGAAGGGTTCATCCCTGCTCTTTGTTGCCACTTACAGACTTCCCCATGCTCTCCAACCACCCCCCCCTTCCCTGCTTTAAAATTAATGTCATCACACTGTACCATCTACTTCTGGTTCTTTTGAAAAATCATCTAAAGGACTTGGAGGTTTGTCTGAATCTTCCACGAATTTCTCTTTAGCTCCTGGCTCACTCTGCCACAAGTCTTTCCTTGATTTTGAGAGATTGCAGTATTATTTGGGTATGTAATTCTCCCAGGACCCTTTCCTCCTTGACATCCCCCTTCCATGATGATTTCTTCCACCTTACCTCAATTACTGACCTCTGTGGTCACACACCCACTCTAGACCCACTGTCTTCTTGTCACCTCCTAACTTTCTAGATCTTCAGATCCTTGATTCTTAAATATCCTTCAAACCCTCACCCACCAGACCACCAATCTATTGATCCTACTACAACCTTTTCACTCATCCATCATGGCCTTCGCTTCCCTATATCCTCAGCTTAGTCAACATTATAGGCCCTCCCTTGCAAACTTTCTCAATTTTCTGTGATCAATCATTTTGAATATGCTTTCATATACCTTAATCTGCTTGCTTTCTCTTCACTAAACTTGCTAAGCAAACCCTTACCCTTGTTAAACACAGCTCTGTAACTCCTTCATTTGTGTATCCGAATAGCTGAATGTGGCTGTTTGGTATTGTGATTTACAAGAAATTTGTATTTCTCATCTGAATGACCAAAATGTATTCTCATGGGTATTTGGTCTTTGGCTACAGTTCCTGGCTCACAGTTTCCAAAATCCTTGGAATGTCCTAAGTATTGAGAGTGATAAATGTGTCTTTTGTCATATAAATGAAGGTGACATTTGGACCCCATCCAAGGGTGGGGGCTGGTTGCCCGGAGGACCAACCACATGCTTAGAAGTTTGGAACTTTTAGTTCCACACTCTTCCCCCCACAACATGGACCTCTGGGCAGGCGAGAGGGGCTGGAGGTTGAATAATCAGCCAATAGCCAGTGACTTAGGCAATCATGACTATGCAATGAAGCTTTCATAAAAACCTAAAAGTGGGTTCAGAAAGCTTCTGGGTTGGTAAACACATGGAGATTGGGGAGAGTGGTGTGCCTGCAGGGGGCATGAAGGCTCTGAACCCTTTCTTCTCCATACCTCACTCTATGTATCTCATCATCTGGTTGCTGTTTGTATTCTTTATCATATTCTTTAATAAACTGGTAAACACAAATGTTTCCCTGAATTCTGTGAGCCATTCTAGCAAATTAAAAGAACCTAAGGAGGAGGTCACTGGAACCTCCAGTCTGTGGCCAGGTGTTCAGAAGAACTGGTAAGAGCCTGGGGCTTGCAACTGGCATGTGAAGCGGTGGCAAGAGGGAGGGGCACAGATTTTTATGACTGGACCCTTAACCTATGGAATCTGATGTTATCTTCAAGCAGATAGTGTCAGTATTGAGTGGAATTCAATTCTCAAACACCCTGGTGATGTCTGGGAATTGCTGTGTGTTTGTGTTGGGGGGGGTGGGGTGGGGGGCTGGTGCAGGGAAGACCTCAATATTGGAACTGATATTGGGAAAAGTTGGTGTCAGTAGAGACCAGAAAAAAAATGCACAAATCTCTGTCTCATTTTAACTTCATAGAAATTACTTAACGTGGGCATTTTATGTTGTAGAGCAATTATGTTACTTTCACTCTTCCTCTCTGTTTCATATTCTTCTCAAATCCCTAACACTTCATCCCTATTGTTTATTCTAGTTCTCTGCTTTCACTGAGTTTATAGAAACTATGAGAATAAAAATTCTATGAGCTCCCACCAACACATCTACTCATCTTCTAGAAACAGTACACAGACATTTTTTTTTCCTTTCCTTTTAGTGGAATAAACTCCAAGTGTTCCTATTCAAAGTCAAACCTTCCACATTTTCTCTAGATTCCATTTGCTCTGGCCCTACCTAAAAGCCTCACTCTTGAATTTTTTGTCTCTCCTTCATCAAATTATTTCTTTCAATTGTACTATTAACATTAGTAAACAAATATATATAATGATATATATATACATATATATATATATATACACACACACATATATACATACCCATTTTAACCCCATTCCTTGCTTTACCTAGCTCATCCATCCTTTGACAGCAAAATTTCTTGAAAGAACCATATATATATATATATATATATATATATATATATATATACAATGTCACAACTTCCCTCTTTCTTTTACCTGTTGAACTGACTCCAGTCAAGCTTTTGTCAAAATTTCCAATGACTTCCACTTTGTTAAATCCAAAATCATTTTCATTCTTCCTCTTGTTTGACTCATCAACATCATTTGGTATTTTCTTCACATGGCTTTTAGGAAACCACTCTCCTGTTTTACCTTCTGCCTTGCTAACCTCTTAACACTTAAGTGACCCAAGATTTACTCTTTAGAATGCTTTTTCTTATCTGTCTACACTCATTCTCCTGTTGATCCTATCCAATTTCTTGGCTTTAAATTTTATCTATATCCCAAAGACTCCAATATGTAAATCTCCAATATGGACTTTTATATCTAACTATTTGAAAAGTCCACCTAAATTTTCTAAAATTGAGTAGCTCTCTTTCTAATGCCACCAAAACTGACCCTCAGTTAATGGTGACTACATTACTCCAGTTGTTCAGATCAGAAATTTTGGTGTCATTCTTGACTCTTCTTTATCTGTCATGTTTCTCTACTATCAAAATATATTTAAAAAAACAGGGGCACCTGGGTGGCTTAGCCAGTTAAGCACCTGACTTTGGTGCAGGTCATGATGTCATGGTTTGTGAGTTTAAGCTTCACATGGGGTGAGCTCAAGCCCCGCTTCAAATGAGCCCCACTTCTCTCTCTCTCTCTCTCTCCCCTCCTCTGTCTCTCATGGGATTCTCTTTCTCCTTCTCTGCCCCTCGCTTACTTGCGCCCTCTATCTCTCAAACAAACACCATACCACTTCTTACCACCTCAACTGCAAACACTCTCATTCATACCACTAGTATCTCTTAGAGACCCTCATGACTGGTATCTTCTTTCCCCATTCTCTTCTACAATCTATTGTCAACCCTGCAGCTACAGTGGTTATATTAAAACCAAAGTCAGATTTTTCATACCACTCTGTGAAAATCTCACAGGCTTCCTACTTCCCTCAGAGTAAAGCCAAAGTCCCTATACTGGCTAGAAACGGCTATAATCTGGCTTCCTTTTACCTTTTTAACTCATTTACTCCATGTTAACTCATTTACTCCATGTTCAGACTACTGCAGTCTCCTTGCTATTCCTGGATCAGCTGAGGTTTGCCCTGCCTAGCGACTGGGCAGTGTTGTTCCTTTTGCTTCATTTGCTCTTCTCCACCATCCATATTGATTGTTCATGTCCTTTCCTCCTGCTTTTATTCAGATGAGTCCTTCTCAGTGAGGACTTTACCTGTCCATGCTTTTAAAAATGTCATCCTGCATCCTAGCACCTCCTATTTCCCTTCCCTACTTGTGATGGTTAATTTTATGTGTCAACCTGACAGGGCCACAGTTTTATGGTATATGCCCAGATACATGGCTAAATGTCATTTTTGGGTGTGTCTATGAGAGTGTTTCCGTATGAGATTAGCATTTGACTCTTTATGCTGAGGAAAGCATATTGCCCTAACCAGTATGAGTGGGGCCCATTCAATCCACTGAGGTTCTGTGTAGTACAAGAAATCAGGGAATAGAAAATTGGTCCTCTGCTGGATTGTTTTCAAGCAGGGACATCAGCCTCAGGCTCAGACTGCAACTTACATCATCAGTTTTCCTGGTTCACAGATCTTCAGACCTGGGCTAAAACTATACCACCTGCTGTCCTGGCTTGCAGATGGCAGATGGTGGGACTTCTCAGCCTCCATAATAGTGTGAGCCAGTTTTTTATTATATCTATATTATGTATGTCTACCTGTCCATTTCTCTGGAGAATTCTGACTAATATAATACTTAATTTCCCCTGATAGTATTTATCACCCCTTAACAGTTTAGAAACAACATATATTCAAAAATTGTCTCTCTTCACAGAAGGTAAGCTACATGGGAACAGGGAAATTGTTTTGTTCAAAGCTGTGAATAATGCAGGGCATGCAACAGTAACTGAATTTTTAAAAATATGAATAGATGAGAGTAATATAACATATACAAGAGAGAGAATAATTATAAAGTTAGCAATGGAAATTTAAGAATTGGATCAAGAGCCCAAATGCTGGAACCAGCCTTGGGAATAAGTAGAAACAATCTTCTTCTGAAAAATAAGAGCAAAGAGAGAAGAAGAATAAAAGGAATGAGGGACTATAAAAGCAAATTCTAAGGTGGGATAGTGCGGATTTAAGAGATTTCAATTCTGACTACTCCTATTTTCCATTAAGGCAGTAACCGTCTATTAAAAATGAGGGAGTGAAGACAGATGCAGTGCATACAATCAGTGGTAAATATTTTGAAACATTAACTCAGTGAGTATGCGTTGACTTCAATTAAGAGAAGAGTAAATTGTTAATAGCAATATTGATACTTGAGGCTAAAATGAGTGACTTGCAGTGGATTTTTAGCTGCTCAGGAGCAGAATAGAGGGAATGTGTGTTTAGATTGATACAGAAAGGATGATTAGCATAGTGAGCATGGCCAAACTTGGTGAAGATGATGGAATTAAGAATCCTGCAAAAAAATGTACTTGAAACTCCTTTGTATTTTAACAAGTATTTAGAAATAAGCATATAATTGTTCACAGTGTTTTTTTATTATCCTTTTAATGTCCATAGGATCTGTGGTAATGCTCCCTCTTTCATTTCTGTTATTAGTTTTGTGTCCTTTCTTTTTCTCCCAGCCTAACTGGAGGCATATCAATTTTACTTATCTTTTCAAAAAAAAAAAAACAGATTTTGGTTTTATTGATTTTCTCTATTGATCTCCTGTTTTCAATTTTGTTGACTTTTGCATTAATTCTTATTACCGGCATACATTGGAAATATAGAGGGTCATTCCAGACCACCGCAATAAAGCCAATATTGCTTTATTAAATATAGCTCCCCAGTTACATTTTAACATAGAATTATATTAAAATATAGCAAGTCAAATGAATTTTTTGTTTCCCACTGAATATGAAGATTATGTTTACACTACATTATAGTCTATTAAGAGTGTAATAGCATTGTCTAAAAAACAACATAATTCCTTAATTATAAAATATTTCATTGCTAAAAAATGCTAACCATTATCTGAGCTTTCAGCAAGTCATAATATTTTTGCTGGTGGAGGGTCTTGCTTCTATGTTGTTGGCTGCTGACAGATCAGGGTGATGGTGGCTAAAGGTTGGGGTAGCTGTGCCAGTTCCTCAAAATAAGACAACAGCAAAGTTTGCTGTGTTGATTGACTCTTTAAGTTGAACAGGTAGGGGCCATTGTAGGTCCTTAATTGGCCTAATTTTAATATTACTATACCTCAAGTAACAGGGAGACCTGATAAGAAGGAAAGAGACAAGGGAAAGGCTGGTCTGTAAAACAGTCAGAATATACTTAAAATTTATTAAGTTTGCTGTCATAAATTGGTGATGTCTGTGGTGCCTCAAAACAATGACAATAGTTAACACCAAATATCACTGATCAAAAATCACCTCGGCATACCTGGGTGGCTTAGTCTGTTGAGCATCTGACTTCAGCTCAGGTCATGATCTCATGGTTCTTGAGTTCGAGCCCTGCATCAGGCTTGCTGCTGTCAGTGCAGAGCCTGCTTGGAATCCTCCGTCCCCCTCTCTCTCTGCTCCTCCCCTGCTCATGTTCTTTCTCAAAAACATAAAATAAGATAAATAAAACATTTAAAACAAATCACCATAACAAATATAGTAAGTCTGAAATATTGTGAGAAATACCAAAATGTGACACAGACATGAAGTGAGTTAGTGCTGTTGGAAAAATGGCACCAATAAACTTGCTTGACTCAGAGTTGCCACAAACCTTCAATTTGTAAAACAACTGCAGTATCTGTGAAGCACCATTAAGTGAAGCACAATAAAATGAGGCATACCTGTATTTCTTTTACTGTGGGATGAATTTCCTCTTATTTTCTCAGTTTTCTGAGGTGGAAACTTAGGTTATGAGTTTTCAGTATTTCTTCTTTTCTTATATATGCGTTTAATGCTACACATTTCCCTCTAAGCACTGCTTTTGCTACATCCCACAAATTTTGATAATTAGTTTTCATTTTCATTTAGTTCAAAATATTTTTAATGTCCCCTTGAGATTTCTTTGACTGATGTGTTATTTAGAAGGATGCTATTTAGAGGCGTCTGGATGGCTCAGTCAGTTAAGCGTCCGACAATGGCTCAGGTCATGATCTCACGGTTTGTGAGTTCGGGCCCCATGTCTAGCTCTGTACAGACAGCTCAGAGCCTGGAGACTGCTTCGGATTTTGTGTCTCCCCCTCTTTCTGCCCCTTTCCTTCTCACTCTCTGTCTCTCAATAACAAATAAAACGTTAAAAAAATTTTTAGAAAGATGCTATTTAATCTCCATGTTATTTCCCAATTATCTGTTACTGATTTTTTTTCATAATTGCTCTATTTTTCCCCTATAAAATGTATCAACTTTTCTATTGAAATGTGCTACATTGCCTACCTTTTACCTTCATTCCCCTAGTGAGTGCAGTGATGACTGTGATCCTAAGCTGAATTTCTCTCCAACAATTACTCTTCACTAAGAGAATGGCTTCAGTTAAGGTTATGTCCCTCCTGGGAGTCAGCCCACTGAACTTGACTGGTTAGTTCAAGAGACCTAATGGTCTGTATCCCATGCATCACATAGCATAACTGTGAAGGGTCAGCCAAATTCTACAACTCCCTGTAGGATCAGCTGAGTCCTTTACAGCAACTGAATCACAGTTCTGCTTCCCCTTCTGCTCAGTCCTTCCCTCATCCCTCACAGTGGTTGTTTCTGCGACTTCTACCCAATATTTCTCTGCACACAAATATCAGAGTCTCATAAAATTTGACCTATGACAATTATACTGGAATTATTCAAGGGGGCAAAGTCTAAAGTGAGCTGTTTAGAACTAGATCACCAGCAAGCGAGCTGTAGTAAAAACTTCCTCGGTAGAAGTAGATTAAACATTGTAGGTCCAGGCATCTGGTTATGGTGAAATTATTAAAATGTTCAGTGGTACATAACTGGGAAAAGATAGATATTAAATGGAATTCACTGGCAGGTGAAATTTCTCATTAGTTTCAGAATTTCGAAAATAATAATTTTAAGGACTTTGGAATTTGATGGTTATTTCTGGAGGTCATTGATACGTTGGAGGCCAGGAAAATCTGAGGGTGATTATCACTTATATGAGTAACAGTATAAAACTCAGAGGGTCTCCTGTGGCCATAGGTGAGTGAAAGCTGAAGATTCAGTATCTAATTAAAGAAGAGTAAAGCTTCTTAGAAAGCACATTCTTCAGCTCCAGGAGGTCTATGATGCCAAGATCAGGTCCCAGATTCAGAAGAAGTAGAACTCTGGAACCTGGGATGTGAATATCTGGTATGTAGAATTTTCCAATCTCCAGAAATCCCTAAACCTTTTGAGACTATTAAAACGATACAGTGCTCCTATTAATTAACAGTCTAGCCTAATTTGTTTGAGCTGTCTTCCTTGCCAGATCAAATGTGCTCTTCTCAGGATATGCCCCTACTTCTCCCCTGACTCTCTCCCATCACTAAGCCAATAACTATGGGGAAATCACAACCTAACCCATTTGAGGAAGTGCTGAGTCTGCTAACACAGCAACAGGATGGTGTGCTGAAGGAAAAGCTAGCCAATATCTACTGGCTGGATCCCGGAGGGTCCATGTGGGATTACATTCAGAAGATGCTGGATAAAAAAGAGTTTATTGATGTGACAGCACTCTCCTAGGTTACAGGATTTAAAATACATGCAAAGTCCCTGGGAGAGGGGCAAACAAGGTGGTGGGAGGGCTCCCAGAAGCTTGGAGAAAGTAAGTGATGGGTTACACTGTGCAGGTAGGAGTGTTATAACTGCTGTAGCTTACAGCTGTAGAGGGATCAAAGGGTTTACAGAAGTAGGCATGCCTGAGTGGTTATACTAAATAGGTCAGAAAACCTACTAGATCACTATGATTCATGGGAGAAAATTCCACTTAACCAAAAGAACAAGGAATGTGCTAGTGAGAGAAGCGTGGGCACTGCTGAGATAGATGTTCAGTGGTGGCTGTCCTCTAGAGGCCAGGGATGACAGTAGGAGATGCTGTTGATAACTGGGCTCACTGACAGCGATGGAACTCATGGGATCTCTAGTTAATAGAGGCAAGGTGGCAGTGCTGAGCTGTCAGAAACTCAACGGGACGATTATTATAATGAACGGCCACATCAGACTGGGGGCCAGGAGAGGACCTGCAGAAATCTACAGACATGGTTCTCTGAATACGATATGCCGGCAGCCAACAAAGGTACTGCTCAATATGTACAGCCAAAATAAAGGATGGATGATCAGGAGGCTGAAGGCGGTTACCCTAATTAAAAAAAAAAAGTCAATCTTTTACCCAGATTCCATACATGAACCAGTTTTCAGATCTAGAAATTGTTGATTACAGGAGAGACTTGTACCTCAAAGGACAGAACTTGCAACACCACAGCAAGGGTACACAGTATCGACCCCTCCCCCACCCCCCCCAGTCCATCCCCAATTGTCAGTGCCACTTATTTGGGTAATTTTACACTAGAGCAAGGGGTAAGAGCCTAAACCTTCCAAGAGATCTTCATACAGGGTCCAAGTTGCTTAAGCTACCCAGAGGACCAAAGCACCATTGTGGTCCTCCTGTTTGGGGCAAAATTGAGGGGACTTAATCAATGGAGTCAGGTCCCAATGTGGCTCACAGTGAGTTCACAAGGACTACTGGGTTTTTAGACTCATTTTGCCTCTGAATACTTAACTGAAATAGATATACTTAGCTTTTGAAAAAAAAAAAACCCACACTGGCTGCTTGGCTTGAAGGTTAAAAATCATCATAGTGGGAAAGGCAAAGTCTGAAACTTGCTCTCACAATGGTCTTGGATGTATTTATATTGAAACCGGGGGAGAATAAGCAGAGATTATTGGCATTACTAAAGACATAATGGATTCAGGATTAGTGACCCACATTATATCTCCACTTATCTCACAAAATGGGTCTCTACAAGACCCAGATAGATCTTAGGTTCATGGTGGACTTCTTATTGAAAAGCCTGTCTAGAAGAAATCTCAAATGCAGTCGCTTTGCTAGATGTGGCATCTTTGCCCAAGTTGGTTAACATGTCAAGCACATGGTATATAGTATGTGATCTGGCAAGAATGTTCTTTTCCAAATCTTCAGAAAAGAGGCCAAGAAACCATTTGTATTCGCTTCAAATGGACAATAGTATACTTTCACAGTCTTAAATTAGCACTGTGTTAATTCTCCTGCCCTAAATCAAGATATAGTCTGAAGGTACCTCAACTATAGATTTTACCAGCTTAGTGGGCATGTTCCCAGAGGGAGAATGCTTCCAAAAAAAAAAAAAAAGGTTCAGTGAGTGTTCCTTCATCTTTAAGCTATGGTTGCCAGTAGGTTACTTTCGGCTACTTGTGTCAGTTTCTCTCCTAGCTGTTCTTCCCAAGAGCACTCTCCAAAACACCCCTGAATGCAAATTGCAGAAACTGATAGTCTCTGTTTCCCTGGGAACTGGTCTTCCACAACTTCTAACCTACCGTAGAATTTACTCATTTATTGTTTTTATTGCTATTTTTCTCTTTTCTTTATACAACATGAGATCCATGAAGGCAGGAATTTTTGTTGGCTTCCTTTTTAGACGTAAATCAACATCCTAGAACAGATCTTGACTTGTTGAAAGCACTCAAGGAATATTTGAAAAATGCATGTTGTACATGAAGACTTAATTTTTTAAGTTTAACTGTGACTGGTTTTGTAACTCCAATTCTTCCAAAACCATTTTATCTTTTAGAGCATCTTGCTATGTGACCTAACTTTTTTGAAATATATTTTCTGAAAACTAAAGGCCTTATTTTAAGTATATCTAATGATCATAATTAGCTATTAGTTTTCAAATAGCTTGATAATTTTTCAAATTATCTGCACAACTGTTTATTTTTACTTAAATAGCATAGAAAAGCACAATAGAAAGGTAATGTTACAACCCAGAGATAAATACTATTAGATATCTATCCTTTAATACTTCTCTCTAAGCACTACACATACACACACACACACACACACACACAGACACGTTTATTTATTTTTGAGAGAGAGAGAGCTCTTAGCACAGAACCCCGTGTGGGGCACAATCTCACGAACTGTGAGATCATGACCTGAGCTGAAATCAAAAGTAAGACAATTAACTGACTGAGCCACCCAGGTGCCCATCACTACATATATTTTTAATTTCCCTAAATAAGATATTGTATCTTCTTTTTTGTTATCAATGTTTTTACCTTTTGTTTAGTTTGATTACTTGCACTACCCCCAGTTCAATCCCTTTCCCTGTTACCAAGGTTTATATTCTACTTTTCTCTTTGCATGTATAATCATTTACAAACATGCTTACACCTTTTGAGTTTGGGCATGATTTGTTTCAGGTATTGTGATAGATAGAGGCATCCCCCAGATCCCCCTTCAACCAAGGGCTAGAAGCTGGGAGTACTGTCAGCTATGGCCTCAGCCCTCAGTTCCTTAAGGGATTACCTCAGGGGCAGAGAGGTGCCTCACTCAAGGTCACACCATTTCCTGAGCCCAAGTGACAGAGTATAACTTACTGGCCATTCTGTCCCAGTGCAGGGACATTCTGATGGCCTGTTTTAATTTCAGACCGTCCTGCGAGGTCAGCTTAGATTTTCATGAGGCCTGTTTCACTGTCCAGGTTCACCTTCTGCCCAATCTTCCTTTTCCCTTCCCTTCCACAGGCGTTGATTCTAAACCACTCCCTAATAAATAGCCTAAAGTGTAAATTCCATCTGAGATTCTGCTTCCTGGAGAATCCAACCTGAGTAACAGATCCTATTATGTATTCATCTCTGCATCTTGCTTTTCTCCCTCACTATAATCATGGATTCTGTCCCAGACAATTGACATACATCAAACGCTCTCTTTTGAATGACTATGTAATTTCCCAGGGTTTTCATGTATCACAATTTGTTCAACTTTCCATACAAGGGAACATTCTAGTGGTTTCCAAATTTTATTTTTAACCATACGTAAAGTTACTGAAATAAATGTCCCTGTCACAGACCAATTCAAACTCAAAATTACATGATTACTTGTGAAATTCCTATTTCTTTTCTTCACTCATCACTTCTTTATTTCTTTAATGAAGTCCACAGTAGTCCACTTATGCCTTCATCTACTTTCTGAGAGTTCTAATATTATCAACACAGGTCATTAATTTAAGGAGTTCATGGCTGGTATCTATAGAATTAAAGTCTTCACAATTTCTCAGCCAGTCTTCTTTTCCTAATTTTGTGAAATACATAAAAACAATACTATCAATATTTGTCTTTAGCTGGGATAAATCGCTCCCATAAAAAAAATAATGCCAACTTTGCTCCTGTCTTAATCTAATCCACATGCACTGAAGAAAATATTAAAACCTATAAACTTCGAAATCATAGACTAAGTTGGAATCCTGCCTATACCAAATATTCCATGTGATATCCAAGTACTCAAACTCTCTCAACTTTCCTCATTTGTAAAGTGTGCTTGTGTTACTGTGTTCTAGGGCACTGTAATCTTTACAGAACTGAAGATTCTATCTCTGGCAAAGTGCTTGGTATGGAGAAGATAGGCTATAAATCATTCTAATCATTTTCTTCATATTCTTGGATTTGTGTGCCCATATGCGTATATAAATGCTATATTCACATTTTTTCTAAAAGTTATTTCTTTTGAAAGAAATCCACCTTTGTTCTGCTGAAGTAACTAAAGAACACTATCTCGTGTGGACTATGTGATATCTCATCAGATGAATTTACCTCCTTGTAAAATTCCAGGCTCACTGTATTTCTTAAGTCATCAAAGTGTAGCCCATTGTCCATATGAAAAAGCAGAAGTGGATAGAGCAAGTTTATGTACTTTATATACTGAGCCACACTTTCAGTGTCAAGACAGCAGCAAAACAAAACAGAAACCACGATGGATTCAAGGAACCAGGTCAGATCTAAACTAGAACTAATGCACAAGCCTCAGCATGGAGTCAATCAGTATCATTTCACCCCCCTGTTCCTGCATCAGGAGCTGATTTCCTCAGCTGGGGATGCCTGTGGGCCCTCCTTGGTGCTGTACAAAAAACTTTTTTTCCCAGATGATCTTTCTGTTATATAGTGCCAGTATTTCAAATTCTCCTCTACCCTCTATTTTATAACATATTCTCTAATTGGCAAAATTTTTCTCTTTATTTTTATTTCCTTTGACCTTCTAGCTTTATTCTTGGATTGTATTTTCCATTCTGTCTCGCAAGTCTGCTAATCCAGGTGTTTAGGAACATTGCTCACAATCTTTCATCACTTCTTGAGGTAAAAGGTGATTCAACTGAAGCCAGAGTCTCTCACCTGTTGGAGATTAGGTACTTAAACCATAAGTTGAAGAGCAGTGGACAGAATGTAAGAAGCAGAGAACCTCTAAGCAAAAACACAAGAGGGGCAAAGAATTCTCTTTCAAAGAAATCTCTCTAAATATTTACCCAAAGTTTGTGGCAGCGGAGAGCAAATTCAAGGTGGAGCCAGCACTAAGAAAAGGCCCCAAACCCCATTTTAATATAGTGCTTTTTGAAATGGTACAACAAAAGCTGTCCTACACTTTAGGTATTAAAATAACATTTTACTATGAGATGAGTCACTAGAAGATCTAATGATGAAACAAGAACTCACTTAGGAAAAATTTATTAAATGTATCTATAACATCTTTATGAAATCTTTAACAACCTGGGTGTTACTTGAACCCCTTTTGAGCATCCAAAAATATGTGGGGGCATTTTGGATTATCACATTGACTGAGGGGTATTACTTGCATAGTGTTGGCAGTGATCAAGGATGTAAACGTCCTGTGGATTTTCCCGTAAATCCAGCCCAATAACAAATTGGTTTATGCAAAACGTCATTGATATTTCAACTGAGAAATATCGCATAGACACAGATATGCTGTTAAGCTAATCATAACCTCACTGTTTGACACGTTACCTAGTAGAACTCAATCTATAGCATATAGTTATACTCCTGTACCCATCACCTCTGACTCTGGCTACATAATTACACTGTATAGCATTCAAGCTGCTCTATTCAGTATCAGGGATAGAAAGTAAAAATAGATGCTTGTGAGGAAAAATCAGAAAAAAAGAAAAAAAAAAAAAAACTTCTCAGGTAGGGTCTCCTTGCTCCTTTCTAAGATATGTTTCTCATTAGCTGAAGACTCTTGTTTTCACAAAACGATACACAACTAAGAAAAAAAGCTACTCAGATTTAGAGAACAAAGCTCACCTCGGCCAAAGGTGTTTAAGTACACATGGATCCACATGTGCATACAAACATACAGGTATCCACACACAAGTCATTGTGTTAATTAGCAAAGATCAAGACAGGCTATATTTCCTGAAAGGAAAATTCTCTGACAAGGAAAATTTTAATAAGAATGTAAGTGAGAATCCCCAGGAATGATATTGGGCATTCTTAAGATACAGATACGGATGGCTGAGAGATGCATAATCATTATCACAGGGTAAATATTAGGACTAGTGAAGATTTCCTAACTTGGTAAGAACTTCCGCCAGCTGAAAATGTTTTTAGCTATTTGTAAAAGTGCTATTGTGCTCTTGTTAGTGGGAAAGAGTTTTCGACATTTATATCATCGTGTGTAGAAAGTTATATCTGCCTGGATTAACAGCTGTAAATTTTCTGACTAGCATTGGGTGAATTTTTGAAATGTAACAATGGAGGACAGTTAGGATGATCCCCTGTTTTTGACATGCATATTTGAGTAAGAGTGCAAAAGTTTTCTTTGTAACATCTGATTCAGCAGTTCTCTTAAAGATCTTATTGCAAAATGACCAGTATATTTGAAAGTTTACTTAATATCTGAATAATTTTCATCAAGGAAAGATTTTGAGGAGCAACTCTTATTTTGAAATCCACGTAAACAGACAAAAGTGTCTCCTTTCTTCTAGGACCATGTTCTAATCTCTTTGTGTTAGTTTCTTCATGCTTAAACTATCAAAAATTATTTTCCCTTTTTTCCCCCTCTCTGTACTAACAACTGAAGGGAAGTACTATTATATAGGGGAGCCTCTTTCCAAAAGTACAAATGGCATAGAATTTCATTAATCCAGCCAACAATATCACAATCAGGTTCAGGGTAGATAATCCCACTCTTATTGCTATGCTTTAAACATTTAATGATATTTGAACGCTATCTCATGTTTAAATAAATGCCTAATATTTTTGGTACAATTAGAGGTTCAGTTAAAAAGAATCCATGAGACCCTGTTGCAGAGACACAGAAAGTAATAATAAGGGGCAGGTGTCATAGATAGGAACTGTAGTGCAGTAGCATCAGGTGAATGGCATTGCCCCCCCAAATCTCATCCTTCCTACCATCCATTAAGAAAAGGTATCTTTCTGTTCTCACGATGTCTTTGCTATACAAATCATGAGTGAAATTTGAGGCTCCCTAGATTTGGAATATCAGATATTATCAAAAGAGATGGGACTGGGACCATCAGTTAATATCATAAACTGCCCCAGAGTCAGGGAGTACTGCTCTCTCCCCTAGGATATACCACTTGTTGACTTAGTCTTCTCACCTTTCTAAACCTCATCTTTCTCAATGAAATTCATCATGTGAAAATGGTGGCTTCTAGTTCTAAAATTCTCTAGTGCTAAAAAAAATCTTTACTTTCCCAAACTTCCTATAGAAGCTCCCATGGAAGCATGGAAAGTAAAACACAGGAAGAGAGGGATGGAATTAACTGCTTAAATAAAATATTCTATGCTATATAAATAAAGTGTTTTCTATGCCAAAGGTTATGAACAAAAGTATAAGGTGACCTCTCAAGTGGAAAAATACTTATAAGGAACATGCCAAAGCATAGTATGTTTACATATGAAAAACTTACACAAATACAAATACAAAAGAAAATTATAAGATTCACATTTAGAAAAGTAAGTAGACAACATAAACATGGGTCAAAAAAGTAAAAATTCATATGGGTAATAAACTTATGAATAAATATTCTAGACTGCCTGAAAAGCCAACTATTTTTCCATACCTCACTTCCCCATGTTTCAAGACTTTTATTTTTATTTATTTATTTTTTTTATTTTAGAGAAAAAGAGAGAGGGGGATATAGAGGATGAGTGGGGGAGATAGTCAGGGAGAGAGAGAGAGAGAGAGAGAGAGAGAGAGAGAATCTTAAGCAGACTCCATGCTCAGTGCAGAGCCCAATGCGGGGCTTGATCCCACAACCCTGGGATTGTGACCTGAGCTGAAATCAAGAGTCAGATGCTCAACTGACTGAGCCACCTAGGTGCCCCAGGACTTTTATAATTTCAATTTCTTCCTACTCTTTCTCCTATACCTGGTCCACTTCTCAAGTAATTATGTCTCTTCAGTCTCCATGGAGGAACTGGAAGTAATCAGGCAAAAACTCCCTCAACATCACAGCATCAAATCTATAAATGTAACTGCATTTGTTCCTATATTCTTTGTCTAGCTTCCAATCACAAGGGTTGAACTTTAGTTAGTATCTCTCTTAGCTATAGTTACAAAGATACTGCATAACAAATCGCTCTGAAATTCAACAGCTTAAAAAATGCTCGTTCTCGTTTGTTATCTCATTCACAAGACTGTTGGTTGGCTGGAGCTGTTCTGCCTCACTTGGCCTGTACGGTTGCTGGGATAGCTCTGCTTCACCAGATTCATTCTGGGTCTGAGACTGGGTGGGGGGCGTTGGATTCTCAGCGGAAACATTTCTTGTCAGAGTCTGAAAGCTTCCTGAAAGAGGAGCGTAGGAACACATGACACCTCTTATGACTAGATTTGAACTGATAAACTGTTACTTCTGCCCATTTTGGCCAACAACACAAGTCACTTTGCTAAGTCTAATATAAATGTGTTGGGGAAAGTATGCTGTTTTTAAAGGAGGGACTATAAAGTCACATGGTGAAGGGTGTGAGTACATCAAGAAGCAAAGAATTTAGAATAGAAACGCAATCTACCACAATTAGAAAAGAATTCAGAGAAATGAACAAGATTGACATAGTCTGGGCTCTTACAGAAAGTTGCCTACTGGGGACATGGAAATTATAAGTAGAGAGATGCAGGTACATATGAGATTTGAGAATCTTAAGTACTTAGTGGATACCTGAAATTACTTTGAGGATGAGTTTTATAAAAGAGAGCCAGAAAGAAAAAAGGAAAGACCCAAGGACAGAATCTCATGTTTAGCAGATAACAGAGAATTAAGATCTTTTGAAAGAGATAAAAAAGGAAGGTCCAGGGGCACCTGTGTGGCTCAGTCAGTTAAGCATCCAACTCTTGACTTCAGCTCAGGCCGTGATCTCACAGTTCAAGAATTTGAGCCCCATATTGGACTCTGCACTGGTGTGTGGAACCTGCTTAGAATTCTCTTCCCCCACCCCCACCCCTTCCCTGCTTGAGCTCTTTCTCTCCCTCTCTCAAAACAAGCAAACAAATATTTTTTAAAAATTCAAAAAGAAAAAAAAAGAAAAGAAGGTCCAGAGAGATAAAAACAAGAAAAGTAACTGAAACTAAGAAAGAAGTGACCTTCTAGAAGGTGAGTAATAAAGTAAAATACTTCAGAGTTCAGGGAGACTGTGGGCTGACAAGGGTCCACTTGATGTGGCTATTAAATTGTCAGTGGTATTGATGATGATGATGTCAGTGGGTCCTGGAGCTAGACACTATATTGAAGTAGCTTGAGGAAGTAGAAACAGAGAATATGGTCTCCTAAGTTTCTAGGCTTAATTATGAAGGGAATGAAAATGACAAGAAAGCTGAAAAGGCTTGAAGATATCAATAGAGGGAAAAGGACAAAAGATAAAATAGAACATAAGGCCCTCCATAAACAAACCATTGCTTTCTTCTTGACTCCCATCTTCTGCTTTTTTTCCCCTTTTGAGCTCCTTAGTCACTTGAAATTTCTCAAATGGGCCATATTTTTTCACTTGGACAATCCATTTTGTGTGCTTTTTCCTGCTTGAAATCACTTTTCATCGTAAGGCATTCTCTTGCATTCCTTCATGTCTTAGAGGGACAAGCAAAACATTTATGAACACCTACTATGCATTAGGCACTGTATTCAGGGCATTACATCAATTGTTTTAATGAATCATCACAGAAACTCTGTAATATTAGCATAATTATTTCCATTTTATAAGTGAAAAGCTGGACTTAGACAGGTATAATGACTGGCCCAAATATACATCTTGTACATGATACGTCAGAAATTTGAATTTATGACTGTTTGACTCCAAAGCTTGTGTTCTACTCTCAGCTTAATTAAGCACCCACTCCTTTGTAAAATCTCCCTTGTTCTGAGGGCGTGATTTCTCCTGTAAGCAGTAGAGCAGACACGGGAGATTTTGCATCATAACAGATTGAAGTTGATCTCACCTATCTTTGCAACACTGACATAGCTTCCATACGTCAGCTCTAGCGCTTATTACAACATATTATAACGTTAAAAAATATAAAGAGCACTCTCACAGGCAGCAAGGAGCCACACAAGATTTTGACGATTTAAGTAGAGAATGACTTACACCCCGCTGTGAGAAGAAACACTTATACTAATAGGGAGTGTAAATTTGGAAAGGAAGAGACTGGAAGCAGAGAGATAAATTGACTAATAATTTCTAAATTCAAGTGAGAGAAGTGAGGACCTAACTAATGGTAATATAGGGAGGCTAGAAATGAGAGGAAAGGTTTGAGGGTTTATGAAGCAGAATCACTAGGACTTGGCCAGTTGGATGGGGAGAGCGTGATGACACAAGTTTTTAGCTGAATGGATTGAATAGATTGAATGGATTGATGCATCATCTCAATGAAAATGGAAATATAGAAGAGAGAACAGATTTGAGGAGGAAGTGTGGAGCCAACTATGAAATATGTGTGAGACATGGAGGAGAGGGAAGAAGAACACAACCGAGATCCTGAGTAGAAATACAACCAAGTCTGAGAAATTCTATATCCAAAACTCATTCAATCTATAGGTTTTAACTCCAATTATTATCTGTTGATTTTGACTCTGTGCAGCAACCAAATACATTTCTATAGAAGACTTCTCAACAGAACACTCTTTCTCAAGGTTTCCCATGATGAAATAAAAGTATATTCTTCAAAAATACTTCATTTTGCTCTTCCTACAAGTGGCCTAAGGTAATCTCTGATAATACTTTGCTATTCACTTGACTCCGAACCCCCCCCCCCAAAAGCATGCAAATCACATGGTTCAAATCCTTGTGTTCACTTTAAGAACATCTGTGAAACTGCCTAGGCCACTGAGGGTACGCATATCTGAAAAGCCACGTAGTGTCTGAAAAATATCACTTTAAAGAAGCTAGTCCATCATTATAATGGTGGAGTTGGTATGTGTGCCCACACAAAACAGGGAGTGGGCACAGAGTCAGTGGCTCCAAAAGAGTGATTTTGCTGCACATGCTTACAAATTTAGAGTAATATTGAACTTGATGGGTTATAGAGTCTCTGATCATTGAGCATTTGCAGGTGAACAAAACTACCAAGATGCACTGGCTCCTTACAGACATCGTTGGCAGATGAACCCGTAAATGATCTTGCCCTGAAACATTGAGGTGATCTTATGAAAAAGAACAAATTGTTTCCAAATCACAGGAGCAGGTTGCACAGAAGAAGATATCCCTGAAAAAAACTAAAGAAACTAAAGAAACTTACATCCTGTGAATAAATTTAGCATAAAATAAATGCAAATAAGGGTAAAACATCATTTTAGTTAAAAAGAAATTTTTAAATTGCGATTTGAGTTTTGTGTTGCTGAAATGTAATATGTTTAATGCCCACCAGCATCACTTGTACCCAGTGGTCTGTAGTTCTATAATGACATAATAATCTGGGTATTGCTTTCAGGATTTTTTTTCTTTTTTCTTTTTTCTTTTCTTTTTTTGTATTTAAAAACTAAGGGAATGCTTTAAGATTGACTATGAACCACAGAAAACACACATTTGCTATTTGGTAAAGGGGAGAGAATAACATAATTGGCCAATATCACATCAGCGTTTTCAAGAGTGAAATGACTCCACATTCCACACAGGTATATTTATCACTTGCCCTCTCTCGGTGTTGACACTGCAATTTTGAAGTCCTATGGTCCTCTGTTGGAGCTTAAAAATAAAAAAAAAAAGAGGGAGGGATGACATTAATGCTTTTGCAATCTACTTCGATATTCTTGTCAGATACTATGATGTGATGCAGAACGCTGAAGCTCTTCTCTATTAAAGATGTTATTTTAATCACATATATGTTAGAATTTCTGTTCCTTCAGGAGAGTTCGTTGAAATGGTTAAGTTGCACTGTGGAGACTTATAAAAAGTGAAATTATCTCTGCCAAAGTTTCAGCAATAAGTTTGGTCATTAGTGCTCTCTAGTGGAGCAGAGATTTTGTGCTTACATCTTCAGACCTCTCTCAGAAAGCTGTGTTCCCAGCAAATCTTATAACATTGCTCAGCATGGCCTGATGCTTATGGCCTTACAGGCTGTACTATGGCACTTGAGTGTGGAGTCACGAGGTGTCAGCAGGGAGTTTTTAGACATTTTGGACTTTGACTGAAATTGCATCATTTGTAACAAACCTGTTTTGGAAGTGATCTTTCATCCCGTTACTTTGTTAAAGGCCATGCATATGCACATTCCATTCACGCTGTAGTAAACACAGAAATGATCTAACTTTAAGCACCAGATCTTACTGTTTCAGCGTCCTGGGTACTCTCCTTTTATTGTTCTTAAATGATAGTTAATTGTTATTCTAAATGTATCACATCATAGACATTTATTACTCAAATTATACAGACATACCTTGTTTTATTGAGCTCTGCTTTATCTTTTAAAAAATTTTTAATGTTTATTTATTTTTGAAAGAGAGACAGAGACAGAGACAGAGTGCAAGCGGGGGAGGAACAGAGAGGGAGACACAGTCTGAAACAGGCTCCAGGCTCTGAGCTGTCAGACGCTTAACTGACTGAGCCACCCATACACCCCTACTTAGCTCTGCTTTAATGTGCTTCACAGATATTGCATATTTTACAAATTGGAAGTTTGTGGCAACCTTGCATCAAGCAAGTCTATTGGTGCAATTTTTTCCCACAGCATTTGCTCACTTTGTGTCTCCGTGTCACATTTTGCACTTCTCACAATATTTCAAACTCTTCCATCATTTATATTTGTTTTGGTGACCAGTATTCAGTGATCTTTGATGTTGCTATCATCTTTTTGGGTGCCACAAATTGCACCCAGATAGACAGCAAACTTAATAAAATGTTGAGTGTATTCTGACAGCTACACAGACTAGCTATTCCCCCATCTCTTTTCCTCTCCTTGGGCCTCTCTATTTCCTGAGGCACAACAACATTAAAATTAGGCCAGGGGCGACTGAGTGGTTCAGTGGGTTAAGCATCCAACTTCGGCTCAGGTCATGATCTCACGGTTCATGGGTTTGAGCCCTGCATTAGGCTCTGTGCTGACAGCTCGGCGCCTGGAGCCTGCTTCGGATTCTGTGTCCCCCTCTCCCTGCCCTTTCCCCGCTTACAATCTCTCCCTCTCTCTCTCTTTCCCTTTCTCTCTCTTTCTCTCTCTCTCTCTCTCTCTCTCTCTCACACACACACACATAAATAAATAAATAAATAAATAAATAAATAAACAAATAAAATTAGGCCAACCAATAAAATTAGGCCATACAATGGCCTCTAAGTGCTCAAGTGAAAGAAAGAGTTACAGGTTTCTCACCTTAAGTCAAAAACTAAAAATGATTAAGCTTAGTGAGGAAGGTATGTCAAAGCTAAGACAAGTTGAAAGCTAGGTCTCTTGTACCAAACGACCAAATAAGTTAGAGAAGGCAAAGAAAAGTTCTTGGAGGAAATTAAAAGTGCTATGCCAATGAACACAAGAAGGATAAGAAAGTGAAAGAGTTACTGTGGATATGGAGAAAGTTTCAGTGGTCTGAATAGAAGATCAAATCAGCCACGACATTCCTTTAAACCAAAGCCTAATCCTGAGCAAGACACTAACTCTCTTCACTTCTATGAAGGCTGAAAGAAGTGAGGAGGTTGCAGACGAGAAGTCAGAAGCTAGCAGAGGCTGGTTCATGAGGTTTACGGAAAGAAGCTGTCTCCGTAACATAAAAGTGCAAGGTGAAGCAGCAAGTGCTGATGTAGAAGCTGCATCAAGTTCTCCAGAAGATCTAGCAAGATCATTAACGGAGGCGGGTACATTAAATAACAGATTTTCAATGCAGACAAAACCGACTCCTAGTAGAAGAAGATGTCATCTAAGACTTTCATAGTTAGAGAGGAGAAGTCAATCCCTGGCTTTAAAGCTTCAAAGGACAGCTTGACTGTCTTGCTAGTGGCTAATGCAGCTGGTGACTTTATGCTCATTGATAATTTATGTACATTTATGCTCATTTATGCTCATTTGCCATTATGAAAATTCTTGGACCCGTAAGAATTATGCTAAATCTACTCTTTCTGTGCTCTGTAAATGGAACAACAATGTCTGGATGACAACACATCTGTTTACGATATGGTTTGCTATTTAAAGCCCACGTTTGAGAGAACTACTGTTTAGACAAAAAGATTCATTTCAAAATATTACTGTTCGTTGACAATGCACCTGCTCACCCAAGAGCTCTGATGGAGATGTACAAGATTCATGTTGTTTTTGTCTGCTAACATATCCATCCTATAGCCCAGGAATTAAACAGTAATTTCAAATTTCAAGTCTTCTTATTGAAAAAATACAGTTCATAATGGCATAGGTGCCATTGATGGTGATTCCTCTGATGGATCTGTGCAAAACAAATTAAAAACCTTTGGAAAGGATCCACTATTCTATGCCATTAAGAGGTCATTAAGACTTTGTAATTCATGGGAAGTAGACAAAAAACCGTAATAAACAGGAATTTGGAAAAAGTTAATTCCAACCTTCATGTGTGGTTTTGGGGGTGGGGGTCAAGACTTCAGTGGAGGAAGTAAATGCAGATGTGGTGGAAACAGCAAGAGAACTAGAATTAGAAGGGGCTTGAAGAGGAGCTAAGATGATAGAATAGCAGGAGGATCCTAGGCTTGCCTACTCCCTCAAACTCAGCTAGATAACTATCAAATCACCTGAACACCCGAAAAATTGATCTGAGGACTGACAGAACAAACTGTACAACTAAAGGAAGAGAAGAGGCCACATTGTGGAAGATAGAAGGTATGGAGAATTGATTTGGGGGAGAAGCAGATCATGGATACTGTGGAGGAGTGGAAGCCCTGGTCGCAGACAGACAGACAGACAGACAGAGAGAATGCAGCACACAGGGGATTGCACAAGAAAAACACTTCCCCAAAGCCATTGACTAGGAAAATGAGAGGGGCTGATTTTTGTGAGGTTTTACAACTAGTGACTCTCAAAGACTGGAGCTTTAGAGGCCTGCAGCATGGCTGGTGTAGATCCTTGAGGACACTGCAGTGATCCTATGAATAGCCCGGGAACAGACAGTGCAATCTGAGGATTCCCTGGGACACACTGGAAGAGATGGTTCCCCCCCTTCTTGGAATGCATCTGGGAGAGGTGGCAATGCCTCTCCAAGGACAATGTATCCTGAGGGTGTCATTTATCTCCAGCATAAACAAACTTAAGTAAGCAGCACAGTGCCAACAGTGGCAACCTAAGTTGCTTTCATCAAGCCCTGCCCCCCCCCACCCTGCACTCTACAGAGATAAAAAACCTAAAAACTAGTCAAGCTGAAATTTAAAAAATGGTACACCTGAGATGGGCAAACTACAGGATGTAATGACCACAGTATGGAAGAAACAGAGGAATAAATGAGTGATATAGAAGATAAAACTATGGAAAATAGTGAGCATATGGAAAATGCTAATAGATGTCAAAATAAAAGTAGAGCAGCCATACTTATATCAGACAAACTAGATTTTAAACCAAAGACTGTAACAAGAGATGAAGAAGGGCACTATATCATAATACAGGGGTCTATCCAACAAGAAGAACTAACAATTGTAAATATTTATGCCTCCAATTTGATAGCACCCAAATATATAAAACAATTGGTAATAAACGTAAAGGAACTCAATGATAATAATCCAAAAATAGTAGGGGATTTTAACACCCCATTTACATCAATGGACATATCATGTAAGCAGAAAATCAATGAGGAACTAATGGGTTTGAATGACACACTGGACCAGATGGACTTAACAGATATATTCAGAACATTTATTCTAAAGCAAAAAAATACACATTTTTTCAAGTGCACCTGGGACAATTTCCAGAACAGATCACATATTGGGTCACAAATCAGGCCTCAACAAATACAAAAATACTAAGATCATATCATGTATATGTTTAGACAACAATGCTATGACACTAGAGGTCAGCCACAAGAAAAATTAGAAAGACCACAAATACATAAATGTTAAAGGTCATACTACTAAAGAATGAATGGATCAACCAGGAAATTAAAGAAGAAAAAAAATACATGTTAACAAATGATAATGAAAACACAATGGTCCCAACACTTTGTATGCAACAAGAGCAGTTGTAAGAGGGACACATATAGCAATACAGGCTTACCTCAAGAAGCAAGAAAAATTGCAAATATACAACCTAACCTTACACCTAAAGGAGCTAGAAAAAGAACAAGAAATGAAGCCTAAAGCCAGCAGAAGAAGGGAAATAACAAAGATTAGAGTAGAAAGAAATGATATAGAAAACCAACACACAAACAAACAAAAACAGTAGAATTGATCAATGAAACCAAGAACTCATTCTTTGAAAGAATTAATAAAAATAATAAGCCCCTAGCCAGGCTCATTAAAAAAAAAAAAAAAAGAGAGAAAGAACTCAAATAAATAAAATCACTAATGAGAGAGAAGAGAACACAACCAATACCACAGAAATAAAACAATTTTGAAAAATTATATGCCAACAAATTGGGCAATCTGAAAGAAATGGATAAATTCCTAGAGGCATATAGGCTACCAAAATTGGATCAGGAAGAAATAGAAAACTTGAACAGATCAATAACCAGCAAGGAAATTGAATTGGTATTCAAAAACCTCCCAAGAAACAAAAGTCCAGGGCCATATGACTTCCCAGGTGAATTCAACCACACATTTAAAGAAGAATTAATACCTATTCTTCTCAAATTGTTCCAAAACAATGGAAATGGAAAGAAAATTTCCAAACTCATTCTACAAGGTCAGCATTACCTTGATTCCAAAACCAGACAAAGATCCCACTAAAAATAAAGAATTACAAGCCAATATCCCTGATGAACATGGATCCAAAAATTCTCAACAAGATACTAGCAAATTGAATTCAACAGTACATTAATAAAATTACCCACCAAAATAAAATAAAAAGGAAACAACAAAAACAACAGGATAATTATTCACCACGATCAAGTGGGATTTATTCCTGGGCTTCAGGTGTGGTTCAATATTCGCAAATCTATCAACATACCATATTATAAAAAAGAAAGAATAAGAACCATATGATCCTCTCAATTGATTAAAAAAAAACCCAGCATTTGACAAAGTATAGCATCTATTCTCGACAAAAATCCTCAACAAAATAGGGATAGAGGCAACATATCTCAACATCATAAAGGCCATATATGAAAAACCCACAGCTAATATCATCCTCAATGGGGAAAAACTAAGAACTTTTCCTCTATAGTCAGGAACAAGACAAGGATGTTCACTCTCACCATTGTTATTTAACATAGTACTGGAAGTCCTAGCCTCAGTGATCAGACAACAAACAGAAATGAAAGGCATACAAATCAGCAAGGAAGAAGTAAAACTTCCACTATTTGCACATGACATGATACTCTATATAGAAAACCTGAAAGATCCCACCAAAAAAACTGCTAGAACTGGTACACAAATTCAGTAAAGTTGCAGGATCCAAAATCAATATACAGAAATCCACTGCATTTCTATACACCAATAATGAAGCTACAGAAAGAAAAATTAAGGAATCCTCCCATTTGTAATTGAACCAAAAACAGTAAGATACCTAAGAATAAACCTAACCAATAGGTAAAACATTAGCTTTCTGAAAACCATAAAACACTGATGGAAGAAATTGAAGATGATACAATGAAATGGAAAAATAGTCCATGCTCATGAACTGGAAGAAAAAAATCTTGTTAAAATGTATATACTCCCCCCAAAGCAATGTACACATTTAATACAATCCCTATTAAAATACCATCAGCATTTTTCACATAGCTAAAATGAACAATCCTGAATTTGTATGGAGCCACAAAAGACCCCAAATAGCTAATGCAATCTACAAAAAGAGAATCCAAACTGGGAGCATCATAATTCCAGATTTCAAGTTATATTATAAAGCTGTGATGATCAAGACAGTGTAGGACTGGCACAAAAACAGACACATAGATCAATGGAACAGAATAGAAAACTCAGAAATGAAACCCACAACTACATGGCCAACTAATCTTTGACAAAGCAGGAAAGAATATTCAATGGAAAAAAGACAGTCTCTTCAACAAATAGTGTTGGGAAAACCGGATGGCAACATGTAGAAGAATGAAACTGGACCACTTTCTTACACCATACATAAAAATAAATTCAAAATGGATGAAATATGTAAATGTGAGACAATCAGAATCCTAAAGAACAGAGGCAGTAACCTCTTTGACATGGGCTGTAGCTACTTTTTACAAGATTGTCTCCTGACATAAGGGAAACAAAAGTAAAAATGAACTATTCAGACTTCATCAAGATAAAAAGCTTCTGCACAGCAAAGGAAATAATCAACAAAACTCAAAGGCAATGTATGGAATGGGAGGAGATATTTGGAAATAATATATCTGCTAAATGGCTAGTATCCAAAATCTATAAAGAGCTCATCAAACTCAACATCCAAAAAAAAAGAATGAATCCAGTTAAGAAATTGGCAGAAGTCATGAATAGACATTTTCCCAAAGAAGACATACAGATGGCCAACAGACACATGAAAAGATGCTCAACGTGAGTCATCATCAGGGAAATGCAAATCAAAACTACAGTGAGATATCCCTCACACCTATCAGAATGGCTAAAACTAACAACACAGGGAACAACAGATATTGGTGAGGATATGGATAAAGCAAAACCCTCTTACGCTGTTGGTGGGAATGCAAACCACTCTGGAAAACACTATGAAGTTTCCTAAAAAGGTTACCCTATGACCCAGCAATTTCACTAGTAGGTATTTAACCAAAAGATACAACTATGCACATGCACCCTGATGTTTACAGTAGCATTATCAAAAATAGCCAAATTATGGGAAGGGTCCAAATTTCCATCAACTGATGAATGGATAAAAAAAGAAGAGGTCTACACAATGGAATATTACTCAGCCATCAAAAAGAATGAAATCTTGCCATTTGCAAAGACGTGGATGGAGCTAGAGTATAGAGCTTAGAGTATGCTAAGTGAAATAAGCCAGTCAGAGAAAGACAATTACCGTATTTCACTCATATGTGGAATTTAAGAAACAGGACAGATGGACATAGGGAATAAAGAGAGGGGGAGGCAAACCATAAAACAGATGCTTAACGATAGAGAAACAAACTGAGGGTTGCTGGAGGGGAAGTGGTTGAGGGATGGGCTAAATGGATAATGGGTATTAAGGAAGGCAACTGTGATAAGCACTAGGTGCTGTATGCCAAGTGATGAATGAATCACCGAATTCTATTCCTGAAACCAATATTGCACTGTATTTTCACTAACTGGAATTTAAATAAAAACTTAAAAAAAGAGAAATGATTAAAAAAAAAGAAGTGGAGCTTGAAGATGTGATTACATTACAGCATTCTCATGATAAAACTTAAATGGGCAGTTTTTTCTTATGGATGAGCAAAGAAAGTGGTTTCTTGGGAAGGAATCTTCTCTCCTGATGAAGATGCTGTAAAGATTGTTGGAGTGACAACAAAGGATTTTGAATACTACATGAACTCAGCTGATTATAAAGCAGCAGCAGGGTTTAAAAGGACTGATTTCAATTTTGAGAGAAATTCTACCTTGGGTAAAGTGCTATCAAACACTGTTGCATACCACTGAGAAAGTTTCCATGAAAGGAAATGTCAATTTATGCAACAAACTTCATTATCATCTTTTTTTTAAATTTATTTATTCTGAAGGGGGAAGGGGAAGAGAGAGAAGACAGAGAGAGAATCTAAAGCTGGCTCTGCACTGTCAGCACAAGCCCAATGTGGGGCTAGATCTCACAAACACATGAGGTCATGACCTGAGCGAAATCAAGAGTTAAACATTTAACTTACTGAGCCACCCAGGCACCCCATTGTTATCTTATTTTAAGAAATTGCCATAGCCACCACCACCCTGATCAGCGAGCACCCATCAACATAGCAGCAAGATCCTCCACCAGAAAAAAGATTACAAGTCATTGAAATCTTAGATGATGGTTAGCCTTTTTTATAAAGTATTTTAAAATTAAGGTATGTATGTTTTTTTATACACAATAATATTGCACATTTAATAGACTACAGTATAATATAAACATAACTTTTATATGTACTAAGAAACCAAAAAATTCATTTGACTCACTTTATTGCAACATTTGCTTTATTGCAGTGGTCTGGAACCAAATACACTATAGCTTTTAGGTAATGACTGTAAATAAACAAAAAGTGTAACAGGCAAGAAAGAATAATTTCTGAGTCAAAATTAAATTGCTTTGCCAAAATGATGTTTCTTGGGATAATCTGAGTCTGAAATGAGGGGGGAAATATCCCCATCTTTTCTGGTAAGTGAACACTGAAAAAATTCATTCAGAAGAAGACCTCTTGTACTAATTCAACCAAAGTGCTTAAATTTTTCCTAATTGACATCAATTAGGTATCCGAATTCAGCACATTGGTGAAAGATTCAAATGAATGGTATAAATATAAATATATCGAGGTGGTTTTTGAAATGTAAAAATTTGTTTGTATGGATGAATCCAAGTGCAACAATATATTTTGGAAAATTTTGGTCATGTGCACATCCTAAAGCCAACTGGTGAATTTTTGTTTACTGAACAAATGTTGGTGCTTAAATTTTCAACACACTACTGTACAGAGTAATGTCTCTGTATCTATCTATATCTATATCTATCTGTGCATAAAATAAATGTAATGAGTAAGAATGTAAGAAACTGAACTCATTCAAAATTTATATATATAGAAACATAGATAAATATACATACATACATACATATATACATACATAGAAAGAAAGAAAAGAAGAAAGAAAGAAGAAAGAAAGAAAGAAAGAAAGAAAGAGAGAAAGAAGAAAGAAAAAATTTCAGTCAGTCTAGCCTCTCACATTTTCATCTGTTATAGTTCTTTTCCATACCCCTATTGCTATCAGAGCTAGTAATATCTCTTACCTCTTAGCACAGCAATGCAACGGTGCAGCTCTACCCTTTTTCTCACCAGTGCCTTTTCCTATCACTAAGAAGTTACTTTAAGTCCTTCATTTTAGGCAAAAAGATGTATTCTATAGAACCAAGCTTGTAAAATAGAAATCAGTGGATTTGAAAGACAGGACAGAGGTTTTACAGGAAAGAGTTGATGGTCAGAGAACTAAGATAAAGAGGAAGACAGAAGAGGTGGAGTTGAGGCTTTGGCTGAACCTTTCAAAAGACAGGGCAAGAGAGGGCAGGGGGATGTAGTGTAGCCTGAGTGTGGTGAGGTGGTTGGGGTGGTGGGGGGAGCTATTTACAGGAACACAGTCTACCACAGAAGGATATCACTTAAAAAACAAACATTTCTTTCCTACATTAGCTGACAAGACCTGAACCTTGGACCTCTAGTGATCTCTATTTTTTAACACCCCTCATATCAAGGTACTCCTTGCTGTTTGAATAACAATCCTCACCTAAAGGCTAGCTTCACTGTATAAATAGCATGCAAAAGCAGTTTCTATGGTGCTATATTTCATAATGACAGGATTGCTAGACTACTTTGCCAACTGCCATGGTTTTATTTTATCAACACAGTCTATGCCTCAACTCAAAATGTCCCATTCTATTGTTTCTATAGTTTTCAGGCCTTGTATTTCACCCTACCCACAGCCGCAATTTTACAATAAATAATTATCTGTAGGAACATAGTTCAGATCAACTGTCAGATCACACTAAAGACTATTTAAAAGCCACCATTAATAGGAGTTGAACTCCTGAAGAGCTCTTCTTAGTAAGACATTTTCCTATATCTCCTCTAACTTAGCCGTATTAAAAACGCTAATGACAGAAAGTTATTAATTCTGTGGCTTTCATCTATAATTCCTGCCACCTGGAAACATTTTTTTCCCAGTGCTCTAAGTAGAACCTAGCAGGATTGTGTAGTCCATGGGAAGCCACTCATCTAATAATTATGAGTATCAAATGTTACCTTGGTAGAGTATCCTAATTGAAAAATTTTTTCCATCTTGTTCCAAAAAGAATTTAACGTAGTTTCATACACCCAAGTACTATGATTTATGGCAGCTAATGCTGGATATATTCTTCTAGCATCTAGTGAACTAAGGGATGTACTTATCAACAAGTGGACCTAGGACCTGGCTGCAGTTCTGGGTACCATTTCTGAGTTCCAGCACTGCCTCTTGATGACCAGGTGAGAGAAACCATATCAGAAGCAGAGTGTTATCTCAAAAATACACATTAAAAAATGTTGTGGAACATCAAAAACATGCTAGGGTGGGAAGGATGATAACTAGAACCCTAAATACTGATAATTATTTCCTTCTGTAGGCATTCATCTTAGTTTCCTGTTTTTCAAATGATATGGGATAATTGCTATAAAATGGCTCTTGGCAGCCTCTTCTTTATGCCTACACTTGAGTCTCCTTTGAGCTCTTTTGTCTATGGCTCATCTGCTTCTTATGTTTCATACTACACAGATTTCCGGCTCTGCCCAGTTCCCCTATGGAGGATATAACAATACTTTTTTGACAAAGACTGTAGCAATTTAGGATAAGTTGTTTGGAAATATAAATAATAGTAAACACAGCTAAAGTAGGCAAAATATGGATTACATATTAAAATATATAACTGGATAATAAAAACTAAAGTTGGTTATATTATACAAAAAAAGCACTGGTGAATTTTTTTTTATTTATTTTGAAAGAAAGAGAGCATGAGTGGGGAAAGGGCAGAGAGAGAGATGGGGAGAGAGAGAAAAATCCCAAAGAAGCTCTGTACTGTCAGTGTGGAACCTGACATGGGGCTCCATCCCATGACCGTGAGATCATGACATGAGCCAAAATCAAAAATCAGAAGCTTAAACAGCTGAGCTACCCAGGCGCCACAGCACTGGTGAATTTTTATGATTTCACTGAGGTTCTATGGTTGCATCCTAACTGAGAGCTGATAGACAAATATGTAGAAGTATAATGTAAGTGCAAACTTAGAATTGTCGAAATAGTAGCTAGAAGATACATTGGCAGAATTTTGATAACAACCAGAATATTGTTGTTAAAATGCCAGATATTCTGCTGTTTGTTAAGCTCAATAAAGTGGTAGGGCTTATTGATATTGCTGTTTCATTAAGCAGAAATATCTCAAGGATATGTGTACAGAATATGAGTAAGCATTTGGGATTGGAAGAAGAGGAACACAAATGAAGTTCTGGGGGAAGCAGAGTAAAGCCATTTGTGCTTCTGATGATTAAGTTCTATGAACATAAGGAACTGGGGTTTCATTGGCCATGACATCAATTCAGAAATTCATATTCCTGTGCACATGACTGGGGCAATAATCTCAGTGATAGATCATATTCATGCAATTAATTAATGTAACTTGTTAAATGTGTGAAGATGAATGCTTCTCTGAGACTCAACTATAACAACAGCAATATCAGTAATAGTAACAAGGATCCTATCATCACTTTTTTTCTAGTGATCTTTAAATACTCAATGATAACATAATTTCCTGCTAACATAAAAATGCAATGTGAATGTGGAAATTCTCCTGAGCTAGATCTTCCCTGCCTCAAAGCCTCCAAAGCCACCCTCTGATTTGAAGGAAAGCAGAATTGAGTTGCAATTAAATTCTAATGTTTTTGTGATCTGTGTAAATGTTATTGTGAAGGAGCAATTCCCAAAGGTGAAGATGTACCTAAGGAAAGAGACGCTTGAGGAGGTCAGAGGTTCCAGATCACGCAGGTAATAACAAATGACAGAAGGATCCCCTAAAGAGAAAAAGGGACTGAAAGGAGGAGGGGTGAAGGAAGGGAAAATGGAAGTATCTAGATGTTGACTATGTTGGGGCATTCTAGTTAGGGGACAGAGGGAGATGCTCAGTAGTGTAAGTGCAGCTAATCAGGTATTCAGTTGGCGGAGCCCTGGAAATTGCAATGGCTCAGATGTTAAGTGGTTAGACCCAGATCATTATAGACCTGAAGTGGTCACGAAGGGGAGCATTTAGTACTCAGACAGAATAGAAGTGGGGAAAGTCTAGCCTGACTTGCCACAATCTCTCCAAAAAGGGGCTCTTATAATTTTCATGATGTGGGAACCAGACAGAGGCAGAAATCTGGGACATGCAACCTAAGAACCAGATTTACTTAATTCGTGAAGAAAGGAGACTCGAGTATAGGCAGAAAGAAGAGGCTGCCAGGAGGCCTTTCAAGCAATTTCCCATATCATTTGTTACAAAGGTAGTGAGGGAAGGAGATGGAGTTGTCAGAGTGGGCCTAGAAATAGAAGTAAAGTAAATTAGGAGGAAAGAGGAATAATACAGGGAAGGAGAGTCTGGAATATACTTAATAAATATAGGTCAACAGAATTGATTACTCTGAGAATATAGACATAGATATAATTATAAAGATACAATTTTACTTAACTCTTTATAGGACATGACCAAGGTACCATGATTTGCTTACGATGTTCAGTCAACTACATCTGTATCTTCTCTTTATTCCAAAATAAGGTCTCTTTGATTATAAAAGTAAACTACGTTCACTGGAGAAACTTTGAAAAGTACATAAACACCTTTAAAAAATAAAATCACTCCTAACCCTGTTATACTACTCAGGTATAATGACTGTATACATTTTACTATATTTCCTTCCTATCATTTTTCTACACATTTTTTCCTGAATTGAAAGCATATTAATTATGAGTTTATATTCTTAAAAAAATATATTGTATAACTAATTTGTCATGTTCCTAAAGCCTCTTTTTAAAAATAGCCTCTTTTAAAAATTTTTCTAAAGAATGCATAATTCTTCATGCTGTGGGTACACAAAATTTTCTTTTTCTTTCTATTTTTGTAAAGTTAGGCTCAACCCCACCTAAATTTTTCCTAAATCTTTTTTTAAGGGAAATTTTTCCTAAATTTTTGCTTTCAGGAAAACTACTATTATAAAAATCATTTCATATATATATGTTTCAAACTGAAACTTTCTTTTGAAATCCAAATGATTCTCAGATGTTAAATTATAGCATCAAAAAGATAGGAATTTGTTTTTAAATTTAAAATACATTTTCAAATTGCTTTGGGAGACAAATCACGTTTTTTTTTTGTTTTTGTTTTTGTTTTTTTAAAAAAAATTTTTTTCTTAACGTTTATTTATTATTGAGAGACAAAGAGAGACTGAGCATGAGCAGGGGAGGAACAGAGAGAGAGGGAGAATCTGAAGCAGGCTCCAGGCTCTGAGCTGTCAACACAGAGCCAGACGCGGGGCTTGAACTCACAAACCACGAAATCATGACCTGAGCTGAAGTCAGACGCTCAACCAACTGAGCCACCCAGGAGCCCCCAAATCACGTTTTTTAAAGTTTATTTACTTATTTTTGAGAGAGAGAGAGAGTGAGAGTGTGAAAGTGAGGAGGGGTGGGGCGGTGGGGGAGAGAATCCCAAGCAGGCTCCGCACTGTCAGTGCAAAGCCCACACAGGGCTCGAAATCATGAACCTGTTAGATCATGACAGCCAAAATCAAGAGTTGGATGCTTAACTGGCTGAGCTACCCAGGTGCCCCAGAAAAATCAGTTTCTAGTTAACTATAGCCCTAGTTTTAAATTATTATTACTCTAAATTCAATTGCATCATATCTATAATAGTTTGTATAAATATTTAATTATTAAATTTAATACAATTATTAAATTTACATTTATTACTATTTTATTTTGGCAATTCGAAATGTGTTAAGATTTCAGTGTGTAAATTTGTATTGCATAAAATAATTTAATATTTCCTCTAGGTTTATAAGCTTTTTTTATGTCTTTTTTTTGTGTGTCCTGTTTAGTTATTTTATTATTACACGGTAAGGACATTAATTCCTTGAAGCTCCACCCATGATAAATAATATTTACCATGTGTGTCTCTTTTTATATTATATTTATAATGTTTTATGCCATCAAGAAATTTAAATTTTTATGTGATCTAGTCTGTTTTCCTTATGCTTTCCCCCTATTGCTTCTAAATTTAGAAATTTTGAATTTAGAAAATCATCACTCAGACCCACAGTCAAAACATATGCACTTATATTTTCTTAAGCATTTCAATACTTTGATTTTTAAAAAATATTTCACTATGTAAAGCTAAAATGTATTATGGTGTAAAGCATAATTTTAAACTACTTTTTAGAGTTTCCGTTCATTCACTTATAAATATTTATATAAACTGATGGTGTGTCAGGCTCTATAGTAAACTCTTGGGATGTCAGTGTACAAATCAGACAAAGATCTTTCCCCTAAGGGAGCTTACATTCTAGCCAGGAGGTGGAGATAGATGATATAGATTGGAGATATAGATATAGATAAAGATATAGATATAGATGGTATAGATATAGATATAGATATTTATGTGTACATATAAAATTCTCTATATAACTATATATATATATATACACACACACACACATTATCTGTCTGTCTAAATATCTCATTTTTATTCCTCAATGTTTAATGTCTTCTATAAAGTAGGAAGTAGGAAGCAAAATCAACAACGAGTGTTAGATGGGGAAGGATGGGCTGGGTGTTCTAGAGGAGGGGAGAAGGTGGGAAATTGCCACATGCTGGGGGGGATGGCAAAGTAAAGAAACTAAGTAAGTATAGTACAATTTCTTAGCAGTATGGAGATCCTACTTGAGCTTAGGAATCAATGTGAAAAAAAAAAAAGCATTCGGCATGATTATATGCTTTTCTCCAACCACATTCAACCACATGGCTGGAAGTGTAAAGTAGGCAGAGTTGAATTTATTCAGGTCTGTTTTCTTTTTTTTGTTTGTTTTGTTTTTAAGTGAGTACAAGGAAGCCAGAAAAGGGCAAGGGAATAGAAAATGTATATATAAGGGGATGATGAAGATGATGACGACGATGATGATGATGATGGAATTAAAGATACTAACAAAGAAAGTGAAGGACTCAAGAGGTTAAAGGGCAATTAAGGTAGCATGAACAATAAACTGGTGGGTTTGGAGATTTATTGGACTGGGGTTCTAGTATAGTTGAGTCGGAAATATAGGACATGGAGTTTATCAAGGGGCTGAAGTTATTGGTAGTGAGGAGAAACTGGCATGACCCTGAGAATGAATGCCTCCTTAAATTTTGTATTTGCCTCATCCTAATCTCATCCTTGCTGAAATATTAATATTGTCTAAACTAAGAAGACATTAGATAGAATAATAAACTAAGATAATTTTTTTAAACGTGAGAAAGAATGTCCTGAAGAATGCCAAATGACAGTACAAATGAGGGATAGACAGTGATGTGCTGTGATGACATATGACAATTCAGCAAGAAGACCCAGTGGGGTGATCCCAGAAAAAGGAAGTACAGACCACTAAAAACAGAAATGTAGCAGTAGTATTCAATGTTCATAACACTGGAAACTGGCCCTTGAGCTCCCATAGCTACCATCTGTCTCAGCCTGATCTCTTTTTGTCTCTGCAATCTGCTGTCTGCTCTAGATTTTCCAGTTTGGCAAACCAATCGTTCAGTTTCTCTGGCTCTCTACTGTTTCTCTTCATTTCCCAGCTGATGGCTTAATTTCCCCTCTGGCCTACCACTTGTTTTGGAAAATGCTCCTTTGCCTTGGCTCAGAGACTTGCTTTGTGTACATGCCTCAGTAGTTCTGTAGGATGTGGACAGGAATCATGGGACGTACACCTCTGTCCTTTGCTTAAACACATACAGCAAGAAACCACACTTGTGGGGCAATTTTAACAAAATGATCTTGATTTCAATTGTTTTGAAAATTATATAACTTCATCTACTGTCCATTTTGCCTCATGAAAATTTACAATGAGAATTGAAAACAGCAAGAAACTAAAATTCTACTTTAGTTTCTCAAAAATAAAAATTACCAGACTCTGACTCTCAATCTATCTCTTTAAAGATTCCTGCTAAAATTACGTCCCTTCAACCTCAAGCCAAAGGAAGCATTCAAAATTTCATTTCTTATGCAATAGATTTTTATTGCCAATACTATTTCAATATCCAGTAAATGTGGTTCCAGGTTTTTTGTTTTTTTTATATAAATTTATTTTTTAAGTTTTTATTCATTTTGAAAGACAGAGAGAGAGAGGTGGGGAAGGAGGAGCAGAGAGAGAAGGAGACAGAGAATCCCAAGCAGACTCCATATGGTCAGTGGGGAACCCAATATGGGACTCAAGCCCATGAAGAATGATATCATGACCTGAGCCGAAATCAAGAGTCCAGCACTTAACTAAGCCATCCAGGTGCCCCACAGTTTGTTTTTGTCATGTTATACTTTGGAAAGTCCTGTATATAATTAAGGTATATGGTTTACAGTTAATTATAATGTTGTTCTTTTTCTTTTGGTCTCTTGATTAAAAAACATTATCTTCTCTGTCACATACAATTCAATGTATAGTTTTTTTTTTTCCAGGATTAGGACTTTGCTCCAATATTTGCTCACTTTAGTATCTATACAGCAGACTCTTTTATCTCATCTCCACTTACCCAAAACACTGGTAACCAACCTTCCAGTCCTCTATAAAACATACCCAATGCTCTCGGCTGATCAGCCACTGTCTTGCAGCCTTGAGTACTCCTGCGTCCTCCAGCTGAGTTACAGGTTTATCATGAGTCTGTTGAGTTTGCCCCGAAAGTCATTTTGTTCAGTTTCACTCATCACTTCAAATTTAAATAAATATTTTGTAAACCATTTAAGTATGTGTCAAAAAAACCCAAACTTACTTCTATGAAAATTAAACTGAATGCTTTGAAAGTCTTGATAAAGTTGAATCATAAATTATATTTGAATTAGATGTGGACAGAAACAGTTTGTAAAAGTTTGAGAAAGCTTTTGTTTCCTAAGGGCTTTAAATGTTAATTCCACTTTAAAGAATTCACACCTGAAAAACTACAAATGATGTACCATGAGTGTGATTTATTTCAAAAAAAGCCATTGAAGAACTGAAGTCTTTGACCTATATGTAGAATATGATGAAACAGTGTGCCCTTATATGCTTTACCTTAAAATAAACTTTAAAAAATGTGTCATATTTCATGATTGCCCGCTTAAGTCTATATTTGAAATTAGATTAACTAAAGTTTCTAATAACATTGGATAGGATGGTTTCTACTTTATGATCCCCTCCATACTACAATCTTCCTGAAACCCCAATTCAAATCTGCTTCACCTGATTCCAAATCCTTTGTTTTTAAACACTGTGGTAACATTATTCAACTCTTGCCTACCTTTCCATACCTTCAACAAGTGCACAAAGGATAACAACAACAAAAACCTTTCATTTTATAATTACCTTCTAGTCAAAATCTAGTATTTCTCCTTTTCAAAGCCAAGTTCCTCAACAGAATGGACTATGAGATTTCTTCCTCCACTCCATGCACTCTTCAAGCTACAGTAGTCAAGAATCTGGCAAACAACTCTGACAAAGTCCTGGGGCTGCTGTTGAAAAGTCCACCCAACACTCTTTCAGTTAGACTTTCCCAGTGGATTCTCTTCATCCCCATCTTATTTGATCCCACCGCACTATTTGAGACCATTAACTGTTCTCTTCATCTTTGTGTCGTCTGCTTTCTTGGCAATCCTCCTCCATCTCTGTTTTTTTCTCAATCTCTTTTGCAGGTCTGTTTTTCATATGCTTACTTTTTGTAGGATTTGTCAATGGCCCTCTTATGTTCTGATTTTGAAGTAAAATATGGCTATGATAGTATATTAGATATTAAACACTAACTTGAAAGTAACATACAAATTTATAATCATGCGTAATCATGCCACCTGGCAATTACTACTGCCATCATACTGATATTCTCTCTGCCTTCTCTATGCCTAATATATTTAATAGGAGTGAAAAATATTCACATGTAGTTTTTATCTTACTATTTTATTAAACATTATTTTATGAAATTTCTAACCATTTTATTAAGTATTTTTAGATGTAATTTTTATAGTTGGATAACATTAAAATATATGAATTTGTACTGGTTTATTTAAGCATTTTGCCTCCCCCATTATTTGACATTTAGTTTGCTTGTATATATAAATATATTTTAACTCAAAATAAGAATTTTAGCTCTTTAACTGTAGCGTTTAATTTATTCACAGTTATTGTCATAACTAATAACCTGTTTTGTTTCAGTAAAGGTAAGAGTGTGGTTTTTCCAAGCACTTACATATTAGAGAACATGTAATTCTTGTATTCCTTACAAATAGTTAACTACTTGGCTTGCTATAGAATTCTTAAGTCATATTTTTGATCAATGAAACTTGATATTTCAGATAATGTTCTGGAATTTAGTATTGTAAAGCAGAAATATCTGGCCACCATATTTTTATTTTTCACAGGTGTCTTTTTTTTCCCATCTGTTGTTTATAAGGATTTTTCTTCATCCACAAACTTAGCAATTTTTACTAAACTACGTCTAGGATTGATTGTTCGGAATTAACTTTAGTAGAAAAACTTCATCAAGGGCCAGCACTGAAAAGTAATTACATGTTGGCTTCTTTCTCTTAAGTCATAAAAATAATTTTCAACACTTCCTTACTGCAGAACTGGTCAACTATCAAACAACAGTAGTATTAAATGTGTGATGCCGATAAACCTTCAGGCTCACATAGCAATATAAGCTTAGAGAGATTTTGGCAAGTTTTGAGATAGGTACCATTCAATTCTGCCCTAGGAGGTATTTGCACATTTTTATGTTTCCTACTTATAATATATTTGCATGTAACTGAATGATTTAGAAGAACATTCAATTTGATCCTCATCACAGCTATGAGAAGGAGGTTTGGTTATGATTTTCCTATCTTGTGGATCAGAGAAAAGATGCTCAGACCAGTTCAGTGACTCTCCCCAGTTTATCCAACTATTAAGTCTTGGAGTAAGATTTGTGGGCCAGGTCTCCTGATTCTAAATACTGTTTGTCATACCTATCATGTTGAATTTTTTTTTTACATAATTTATGTCATTACTAGCCTAAGAGACAAATGAACAGCCTCCATGGACTGGAGTAAGAACTCATGTCAGTCTCCGTGTATGTGGAAAAGTTTCATTCTATCCACCTGAGATTCTACCATCTTGGCTAGATTAAACAGGCCTGTGAAGAATTTTCTTTTTCATTTCTTCAGAAAGCCTATTTAAAAAAGAACACTTCCAAGAAAAATCAAGCCATCCTTTCCCGAAGGAAAATCCTTCTGCATGTACTAGTAAGTATGGAAGAAAAGAACAACTAGTGTGAGAAATGTATGATGATCAAGCTAAAGGGGAAGAGGTACTCATTGGAAAAGAACAGGCTAACATACTTTATTTAGTTCACCACATAGCCTAGTAATACTTCTGTTTGAAAGTACTATAATATTCTAAATATAACTCAAATGATTTGCATTATCAAATCATATGAAGTATGTCCTTCACATTTAAATATATCTCAAATTTCATAGGCATTATAAACCCCTAAAATATACATTTCAGCAGATTTTTTGCATTAAGTCTTCTGTAGCATTGCTAAAAATCAGTCTATAGCATACACGCTTTTTAGGGCTTTAAAATTATTTAAAACTTAGGGCGCATTATATTGTAACAACTATGAAAATTTTGTGCCATAAGAAAGTTGATACACCTGCTACTTTATTACTGTCAGAGTACATATTACGATTAAGTTGTCCCGTAGTAAAGGGTGTCTTCACTTTTAGGGTTTTTTGTTTTCTTTTTGTCTTTTTGTATTTTTTTCTTAATGATCATTGTCAAGGACTTCGAAAAATCTGAGGCTTAGCCCTGCTTTCTGGGTAACAAGCTAGTTTGCCATAGTTCCGTGAATGCTGTCCCATGCTCATGCAGAACCTGGGTTAGGGAAAAAGGACTTTCTTACTCACGGTAATAGCAACAGCCTGTGTATCAGCATTTTCTTGTGCAGCTCCTCAAGCTCCATTTGCCACAGAATAATGTTAATAGGACCAGGTGACAACTTCACACCCAATAGGTTACATTACAGAAAAACTCTAAACTTAGAGGTTCTGAGTGCTTTATAATGGGAAGACACCATGTCTGCCCTCTACTCTGCAGGAAGGCATTATATCTAATTCCCAAGGATGTTTGCTATACAAAAAAAAATCCTTAAAAGATAGTCCAGGACAAAGGGCAGTTAATAACTTCACTCCCAAGATGTCCAGAAATGCAAGACACTCAAGACACCCAATAATCATTTGCAATATGTTTAGCACTTTGTGATAATTTCTGACCATATAAAATAAATACCGAACTACATATTTACATTAATCTTATTGGTATATATAACCTCTCGACCTTTTTTCTTTTACAGCTTCAATATTTTATATCTAGTGACAATACCTTGTATGTTTTAAGATTTTGAACCCGTTCTTTAGCTTCTCAAACATGTATGCGTATACGTATATGTAGCCAGTTCAGTTTTTGGCATTTTTAGAACTAACTTTGTGCCTGTGTTCTTTTCTGTGCCATGGACTCTTATAAAAAGAGTTTAATGTTTTTAAAAAATAAACCTCCAAATAAATAGGTCAAGCATATATCTCAGTCAAAATGCAAAAAAAAAAGTCAAGATAAGAAAATAACACTTAGAATTATATTCATGAAATTTATATGATTTTTTTAATTCACATAATCTCATTATATGAAAATGTACACAGATATTATTTTATGCATAATATTTATATGAATGAGTATTGTTTGTTAGGTAAAATTGAAATTCATATGCGACAAATAAATCAGTTGCTACTGATACACATACACACATAATAGGTATTACTATTTAGGATGTTTACATCTCTAGAAGAGAAAAATAGAAAAACCCAACCAGTATGCCATTATAAGACAAATGTGGCCTATCTAGTTATCTATATAAAACACATAGTATATTATACCTATCACATATATAATAGATTATCTATATAATATTTCAGTAGGGACAAACTTGCTTTTAGTATTTTAGATTCTCATGTTTTGATAATACATGTGATGATACATGTTATGTAGCATATGTTTAATTGAAAAATCTTGCTTTTCATTCTGCTTTCAAGAGTCGTTAAATACATTCATGCTCTGTTAAAATGAAAACATTTGAGAGGGGTTTGGGGAAAGCTGCAGACGCAAGAAGCTAGACAATCCTTCCTCAAAAAATAGATCTATCCACTATTCAAGAATGATTCAAACATTCATTATCGCTTAAATACCTGCCAAGCAATTGAAATCCCTCTAATTGCCAGGACCCTAAATGTAGCTTGTTGCCTCCGTCTCCCATCTCCTGACTTCTCTGGGTCATTTCATTCGCACCTCTCCTTCAAGCCATCTGGGATCCCGGGTACAGCCGCATTTTAATGCCGAACACCTGGCCTGACAGTGTTTGCTGCTCTCTTTCACCTGCCAGCCCTTTGTTCCTCCCCAAGATTGAATGAGCCCTGCAAGCCCTGTCAGGCAATGCACACACAGCGGCTTTCCTTGCGTTCAATCTCTTCCTCTGGTCCTTAAGTCTGGTAAATCCTTTTATTATTTTGCCTTTCCCGTATAGCTGTTCCATCTACTTTGTGATCTTCAGGAGCCAAAAATCCACACGAGAATTAAATCTAGATAAATGTGATACCTCCAGAACACCAGAGTGGTAGGGAGGAAAAGCATAAGTGAGGAAATCACATAAAAACTCCCTGCTCTTGCTATGAAATAGTTATAAATCATCTGGGTTTGCACTAAAATTTAAAAATTCAAAAGCTATGGGATTTGAAAAAAAAATGTGTTATCAGTACTTAGAGAAATATCAAATAGTTCCTCCACAAAGCAGATAAACCCAACTTACCACCCAAGCCTTGGTTTTTCATTCTTTGCCTAGTACCTCACGGGATTCATATCCCACCTCTTGAGCTCCTCCCACACACAAAGCTCCTTTTACGCTTCCAAAAATAATTTCTGATCTGACATTCCCAGTGATATTGAGTCTACACCTCAACTTCCATCTGTTTCCCACTCTCAATTTCTATAGACTATACAACTAAGAATATGGTACTTGGCTTAGCAGTCATTCTTCTTAATTATTCAGAAGTCTTTCCAAACTTTAGCCTTTTCCAAGTTTCTTCTTTCAGTCAATACAGACAACTTTCCCAGTTTAACTCAGACACAATTATACTTCTCAGAGGCTTCTGTTAAAATGATATCATTCACTTCAGGGCTCAATACAACAAATGTGATTTAAAATTTCAAAGCTTGAACAACTGAGAGCAAGCAGGACCCAGGGGTTCATCTGGTTCAGGGCTGACTCTGAGATATGTAAACGTTGATGCCCTTCTTCAAACGTGTAAGGAATAAAAACATTTTTAAAAATGGGTAGGGGAATTTAAAAATCTGGAAAAATATTTTCCATTCTAATTGTAATGGATAAAAGAAAAATGATACAAAAATCCTAGAACTTTACTGATTATAACCCAAAGAAGCAAATAAGCCAGAATGTCACAGAATCTTAATGGCCATCCTTCAGTCAAATTAGAATATTTCCATAGAAAACTATGGGGAAGCCAGCTTTGGGAATGAGGTGGGCAGAGTAATTTTAAATTATATAGAAATCATGAGGATAGGGGTCTTATTATAGAGGGGCTCAGAACCAATTAGGCAAGGCTTAGTTTTTGATGACTTATTCTCGATAAACCAATTCCAGAGAGATTTTTTCACAATGTACAGGGGTCAAGGGAGCACTGACTCAGTCATGTGACTGTAGAGAAATGTTAAACTCTGGTTCTTCCCCTCCTCATGCTCTGTATGCCTTGCTCCCAAATTCCTGCCTGCTGTCCCTCCCGTCCATGTCACATTTCTTGCCAGAAATAAGGTGAGTTTCATAATTAAGCAAAAAAAAAAAATCAGAATTAATGTATTAGAGATACAGCTCTGGGAATGCAGGTAATGTTTTTAAAAACTGAGAGAGGGAGAAGAGGGAATTCTAATCTAAGAACTGAGGAAGAGAGAGGAACATTTCCAAATATAGTCTCCGTGTGTACTATGACCTTTGTTGGATAAAACACAGGGTAAAGACTATAGGTGGTGAAAGTGACTTGTAATTCACCAGAACATGTACTGGGGATGGTGTGAGAGACAAAACTTGCAGCCTCATGTATGTCTCACATATAAACTTAGTTAACTTGAGATTTTAAACTAAGGAAGTAAAAAAAAGAACTGAACTTTTGTGAGACAAGGCCATATGTAGAAAGTGGAAGTAGAATGATTTTGGTTTAAAAGATAGAGATGGGGCTGGGAATAGGGGTAGCAATGTAGCACAGAAATCCAAGGGGCTTTCTAACTGTAGAGAAGCCCAGGGGGTGTGGTGGGAGAATTTAAATGAAAGACAAAGGAGACATGAATGTAAGTATACTATAGGTCACCCAGTTGAGCCTAGAAAATTTCACAGAGCAAAACAACACCCAAGAAACAAAAACAAAACATGCTGAAGTTTTAACTAATGGAGAAGCTTTGGACAAAGGATTTCAGTAGCACACTTCAGTAGAACTCTTTTATTGTCTCTGTTCTGATGGACATTTTTATCAGTGATTTGGAAGAGGCCATAAATGACACATGGATATATCTGCAGTAAGAACAAAGTGGACAAGGGACCTAATAACTGGTTTATCAATTTTTCACTTCCTCAACTGGTCCCTCATTTTTCTCTCACTCCTGATCTTGATTTCCCTATACTTACTCATTTTTTTTCCTTTTGATACAAACTTCATAGCAGTTTTTCTAATAACCATGACCATGTTTCCTCAACAATATTCACATCTCTGGGCTCTGATTAACACCCCTATGATCCTACCACAATGATCCTTCTTAATATCCTTAATGGTGTCCTAGTTGTCAAATATAATGGACTTGTCTCAAATCTCCCCTTATCAGCCTCCCTGGTATTTCGCTCCTTGGACAAATTCATCCTTGTTATATTCTCAGTCACCTTCTTTGGGTCCTTCTCTGATCCCTTTCAAACTGTAGTTCTTTGCAGTCCCCTTTTGTCTTTTCATATTCTGCTGGTTTTAGGACAATCTTATATACTTTCATGATTGAAACAAGTATCTATAGCAATTATCTACTCTGAGTCCCAGGCCAAATATGTCCTTCTGAATGTTCAGAAGAAACTAGAATTTAACAAAGCTAATTCGACAAAACTAAGCATTTCTTTCTACTCCTAACTCTTCCAGAAGGCATTGACTCAGAAAAGAGAATGAGAAAACACATAGTCACCCATCTACTAGACTATAAACTCCTTCCTAATGTAAGTCCAGTGATGGGTTGGGATTTAGTTGACTATGGGCTTAACTAACTATAGTGTGTGTAGAAACAAAGAAGGCAATTTAATTGCAGGTTACTTTTATTCTTACAAAGTTATTATTAAAATATCATCATTTTGAAGAAAAATAAAATGCCCACTTCAAATTCTTTGTCTATTATTTGCATTATTCTTACTTTTATTATGTCATAAAATTCACAACTCCCTCTCTCTCTGCCCTTCCTCTGCTCATGCTTTCTCTCTCCCTCTATCTCAAAATAAATAAGCTTAAAAAAATAAAAATAAAAATGGATGCTTTTAAAAATGATAGATTTAATTCCTCCTGCTGACATGTGGGTGATATAAACAAACATGTATTATTATTTTGGTGGGGACCATAAAGGGTTCACCTACAAATAAACAAAACTTCCTTTTTCCTCTTGTATGCCACCTTTTAAAGTAGGGCAGAGAAGAAGCTGGTTTGCAGATTCCAAACACACGAAAACCATTGCACCTAAATTTAGAATTTTTAAAAATCTTTTTCCATATTCCAATTTGGCTTTGAAAAAAATTGAATTCTTCAGCTGCACTTTAAAACTTACTCATTTTTTTCTAGTTCTAGGCTCAGGAGCATGGTAACACTGTTTGTTTGTATAGCACTTTATGTTATTATACGTGTTAGGGCTGATCCTACGGAGGAAGTGGGTTGTTTTAAAGTCCCCCAAGGTTCATTGGATTTGATTCAAGGAGTAGAATCTTTGTCCTCTTGTATCATTTAGCTGTTTCTGTTTAGCAACACTCCCTATTCTGCCTTCTCCTCCCCACCCGAAAAAAAGAAACTCAGTGGCTTGAAATGATAAACATTTATTATTTCTCATGAGGCTACAAGTCAGCTGGCTGGTCTTTCTGGTCTTAGATGGGCTCCCTTGTGCACCTGAGGTCAGCTGCAGGTCAAGGACATAGCTCTGGTGATCAAGGCTGGGCTCTCTCTCATATGATTGATCATTTGTAAGCTGGTCTAGGTCACTGATTGTCCGTCTAGCTAGCCCAAGCTTAAGGTGCAGGCTCCAAGAGCAGAAATATGTGAGGTCTCTTAAAGCCTAGGCTTAGAACAGACACACCGTCACTTCGGCCTCATTTTTGGCTCAGATTCAAGGGATGGAAAACAGGCTGCACTTATTGATGGAGGAGCAGCAAAGCCACACTGCAAAGAGATTTGCAAGTATTATTGTGGCATAACAACATCCCCCCAAAACATAATGACTTAAAACAACCATTTCATGTTTCTCACGGATTCTGTCCATCAGGAATTTAGACAGAATGCACTGGCTCCTCTCTATTCCACTATGTCTGGAAAGACTTGAAACCTAAGACAGACGTGGCAGCTGGGGGCTAGAGTCATCTGAAGGCTCATTCACTCACATGTCTGGGACCTGAGCTGAGGTGACTTGAAGACTAAAAATGCTAAATGGGAGCCTGTGTGTGGCTTCCTCACAGTATGGCAGCCAACAGGTCGTCACTCTCTTTACCAGAGATCCAACGCAGAAGCTGCGTTGCCTTTTAGGATACAGCCCTGGAAGTCACACAGAAAAAAATCCCACCATACTTTATCATGGCGATCACAAGCCTCCCCTGACTTAAGGGGAGAGGAATCAGCATCCATCTCTGGATAAGAGAGTGCAGCAAGATCACACTGTAGATGATTGTGTAGGACAAGAGATACTGTTTCAGTCACCTTAGAAAAATGCACTCTGCTATAATCTGCCTTTTAGCTACATCAATTCACATTGCCCCTACAAGGAGAATATATTCACCCCTCCCCCCAAAACCTTCAATATGGCATCAGCTTGAAATCCAGTGGCTCATTATCTAAATCAGGTCCAGTTGTGGATGAGGCACCTTAAGTGTAATCTCTTGAGTTTAGCTTCTAAACTACAGTTCTCTGTAATTCTGAAGATCTTTCAATTAAAGAGGCTACCTGTCAGGCTACTGTGGAACAATACTCTTAACATTCTTAGGAGCCCTAATTTTCAATAGAAACTTTCTGGTAGGCATGCCCTTAAGTCTTTGGAAGGACTTCTTGCTGTTTAAAGGGCCTGTGAAGTATGTTTGTTAATCTTTCTGAGGTCTTAATAAAGGGTTATATCATCATACCCTTGGCTTTATCCTGACCCTATTAGTTGAAACAGTTATAAGCCCAGTCTACCTCTTGAGTACAATGTAATATTACATTATAGAAGAACATATGATAGGGGAGATATTGTTGTAACCATCTTTGAAAACCATAACCTGCCACAAAAGTGATACCAGAAGGCCATTAACTGGATGAGATATCAATGTAATTAATCTACCAGACCCTGCCTATAAAGTTAATTCATCCAGTTTTTGATGTTTTTATCTATTTTTGAGAGAGAGAGAGAGAGAGAGAGAGATAGAGAGCGAGCAGGGGAGGGGCAGAGAGAAAGGGAGAAACAGAATCCAAAACAGGCTCCAGGCTCTGAGCTGTCAGCACAGAGCCTGACACGGGCCTTGAACTCATGAACCATGAGATCATGACCTGAGCCAAAGACGAACACTTAACTGACTGAGCCACCCAGGTGCCCCAATTCACCACAGTTTTGGGACAAATATTTAGAGTATCTTCTATGTTTTGGGTATAGCTCTGGGCATTAGCAGTGAACAAAAACATTCTACCCTCATAGCTCTTTACATTTTCATTGGAGTCAGACAATAAATAATGAGCATAATACATCATATGGTATATAGTGGTACATGCGAAGAGGAAGAAGAAAAAAACCACAGGAAGCAAGATGGAAAATACATGTGGTGGATTACAAGTTTAGATAGAACTACCAGGGAAGGTCACACTGAGAAGATAATTTTTGAGTAAAGACTCAAAGTAAAGGAGGTCAGACAGTGAGCCATATGGATATTAAGGAAAGAGGATTCCAGGTAGGAGGTATAGTAGGTGAAAGGTTTCTAAAGCAGTAGTGTGCCTACTAAGTGTTGAAGAAATAACAATAGAGTGAGCAAGAGGTAGAAAATGAGGTCACAGCAGTAATGTGGGCCAGGTCATGTAGGGCCTATTGGCTATTTTAAGTTATTAGACATTTACTCTGAGGGAGATGAGAAACAATAACGCATTTGTAGCTCATGAATGAAATGAACTAACTCCCTTTTAACAGAATCACTCTGGCTCTTTTGCTGAGAATAGATTGAAGAAGGCAAGAACAGAACAGGGACATTGGTTAGAAACCTGTGGAATTAACACAGATTAATGGGCTAAGGTGGTAGTGGTGGTGATGAGTTGTTGTCTGATTCTGCATATAGTTTGAATGTAAGGACAATAGGACTTGATGAGCTAGCGGATGTGGATAAGTAAGAAACTGAGGATAATGCCAAAATTTTTGGCTTGAACAACAGGGTGGATTTATTGGAGAGAGGAAGATGATAAAGTATGAGAATGGAAGAAAGCTAGGTGCCTGAATATTCTGCTGGGGTTTGAGTAGCATCTGATTCACAAATTGATTCTTCTTTGCCAGACCAAGAATACTTGTGGGTTGTTTGTTTAACAAACAAAGGCATACATAAATGAATTCTATCCTGTGACAAAATTCTATCCTGTGATTTTCATCACCCATTGCTATATCAAACAAGACTGCTCAGGAGTGATTCAGGCAGATTGTGTCTTTCCAACACTTCAACAATTCGTTTGTGAATGGCCTCCACATATCTAAAATTTCTACCTAGGTTCCCATCCTTTTTACTTTGAATATTTTCAGCTTCCAAATAGCTAGGCTTCTTAAGATGTCAGAAAGCTTTCTCGGTGAACATAGCATTATCATAAATGGGACACTATAAGGCATAAATGCTGAAAGGGACAACTTCTCTTTAATTGCATTGATTACTATCAGTTGCCAGTCAGATATTACTTACCATACCTGCTAACTAATCCCAAAGCACACTTATCCTAGACAAAAGCAAAAATTAAATTCAAAGGGCTGACAGTTTCAGCTGCTAATAATAGTCATTAATTAACCATTTTTCAGAATATCTTATAACTATTCATTGAATCTTTATTGTTATTTCCAATGCATTTACTGAGCATCTACCAAGGGCTAAGGGTCCAAAAATGGTATAAAATCAGTCACTGCTGTTGCTTGGATTACAATCCATTAAACCACAAACAAAATTTTCAGGTTTCTAAATTTGTTCAAGGTTCTAGTGTGTATCAAACTGTATTAAGGGAAGAGAAGGGAAACCAAAGGCAAGAGAGGACAAAAAGAGGATAAACATAGACAGTTCACTATGTTTGCATGGAGAAATATTTATTTAAAGCCTTCTAAGTGATATTTTGATGAAAATGGTTTATCTATGAGATCCAACTCTACCAGTGAGAACTTTCTTTAAAATTTGCTGTTTATGTCTTTCAAAAAAGGGTTACTTTCAATATGCAGAAATGCCATTAATGCATTTTCTAATGGCAGAAACAGAAGCCTAAGGTGATATGAGAAGCAGTAGAAGGAGGAAGAGTAAGAACACCATGAAGATAGGGATTATGATTGCAAATTCCCAGGATTCAGAATGGAGATTGACACATATCATTGACATTATAGCAGATCTCTATAGTAAATATTTCTTAAAGGATGGATGGACGAATGGACGAATTGATGGATGGATGAATGGTTGGATGGACAAGTGAATGGGTAGATGGAGATGTGAATAAGCTGAATGAAGTCATTCAAAATTGCAATGATGAAATCTAGGCCAACATTTTTCATTTGGGATATAGGACGGGGTCTTTTCCTTTAATTAGTGACAGAGCTATGAATCTCGCTCTCTGGTTCATAATGCCCTCATCTCTTAAAGAAAGTGATTGGATTTTTTTAAATGTTTTTATTTATTTTTGAGACAGAGAGAGACAGAGCATGAGCAGGGGAGGAGCAGAGACAGAGGGAGACACAGAATCTGAAACAGGCTTCAGGCTCCGAGCTGTCAGCACAGAGCCCGACGTGGGGCTCGAACTCACGGACTGTGAGATCGTGACCCAAGCTGAAGTCAGACTCCCAACCGACTGAGCCACCCAGGTGCCCCGAAAGTGATTGGATTTTTAAATTCATTTCTAGATCTAAAATAAAGTGCTTTTATAATAATGATGATTTTTAAGTTTTTGAAACATATTCAGCCATAGTTCATCTCTGAGCCAGTAACTTGGGAATCTATTTTTATTTTTATTATTTTTATAGCATTTTACCTTTAGTTTTTTATTAAATGTTTATTTATTTATTTTGAAAGAGAGAGAGAGAGAGCTGGCAAGGGGCAGAGAGAGAGTGAGAGAGAAAATCCCAAGCAGGCTTCACGCTGTCAGCACAGAGCCCGACATGGGGCTTGATCTCACAAACCATGAGATCATGACTTGAGCTGATATCAAGAGTTGGACACATGGGGTGCCTGGGTGGCTCAGTTGGTTGAGAGTCTGATTTCGGTTCAGGTCATGATCTCGCCTCTGTGAGTTCAAGCCCTGCGTCAGGCTCTGTGCTGACAGCTCGAAGCCTGCTCTGGATTCTGTGTCTCTCTATCTCTCTGCCCCACCCTACCCTCGTGTTCTGTCTGGCTGTCTCTCTCAAAATAAATAAATGAACATTTAAAAAAAAAAGAGTTGGATACTCAACTGACTGATCCACCCAGGCACCCCAGGAATCTATTTTTAATAATAACAATATTAATTTTAACTTACTGTATACCTTAATTGAGTATTTGAATTTAGCAAACCCACAAGATAAGGGTCATTGTGTGCCTCATTATACAGATGAGGAAACTGAGGTTTAGACCATAAATAATGGCATAACAGACCTGGGTCTCTGGATCACATCTGTCTGACTCTGATTCCCATGTCCTTAATTGCTGTCTACTTATTATTCTATACAGCTTCTTTTGTAAGAACTTTTGTGTGTGTGTGTGTGTGTGTGTGTGTGTGTGTGTGTGTGAAGCATCAGTGTTGCTGGGCTGGGCACAGGGTTAGGACTAGAAAGTGTCATCGAGCATGAAACATGGCAAGGATAAATATCCTGCATCAATATGTTCAGGAGTCAGCCACAAGGCAAGAGGACAGATAATAGGGCACAAGAAACTAAGAATATACAGCATTTTGGAGGGATTGAGGAGGAGGGCAATTTGAAATCCTAGACAAGTGGGCAGAAATCAAGGAATATATCAAAGTAGAAAGGGTCAGAACAATAGGAAGCAGGAGAGCATAGCACAGTATAGAGTCCATCGACCTTAATCACTGAAGCGTACCCCTCCTCTGGGATTTTTACCATTGCACGGAGCAGGCACAGATTCTGGATTACTGGTCGAGGCACAGCATGAAGAAGCAGAATTAGTAGCTCTGGGTGAAAGGGGCAGGGGATCAGTAGCAGCTGCTGGTGTGCAGCTCCTGACACCTTGGCATGCCTTCTTAGCTCTTGAGAGTTTTCACTATCTGTTCAGTACCTTTTGCAAGGGGGAATTGGTTCTGCAGCTTATATCGTAGCTTCCCAGCTGGAAGAGTGCAATTATGGAATGCTGAAGTCTACCACGGCTGACAGGTTCTTTCTTTTTTTCCCCTGTCAGGAAAAAGTGACTCATAGCAACCATATATTGGTGTCATAACATGACTCTCTCCTCTCTGTTCTTTTGACCCCTCCCCCCACATACTTACTCACCATTGGCATAAATCTACTTTTGTAACTCTACATTGCAAGTTGCTGGTATTTGCAAGACACTGTGGTAGGTGGAGGATATGAAAAGATAAATGAGATATCTTTTCTACCTCTGAGGAGTTCATAATCTCTATGAAAGAGAGATGCATAACCCAATAATAATAGCTAACAGGTATGGAGTACTATAATGAGGTATGGAGTACTTATAACAGGGCAGGCGCTATTATATTTATTATAAATACTAACTCATTTAATCCTCAAAGCCACCCTGTGAGTCAGGAACTGTCTTATCCTCACTTTAACGATAAAGAAACTGAGGCATGGGGGTCCTAAATAAATCACTCAACTCATAAGAGAGAGAAGTAGTGTTTAAAACCAAAAAATATGGCTCCAGAGCCTGGTTTTGAAAGATAACGACTTATTGCTTTCTTACAAACAAAGAATTCCCAAATTCAATTATAAGGGCAAGAATTAAGACCTGCAGAAGAGGCAAGATGACTGCATTTAAAGTGCAGATTTGGAGCGAGTGGCATAAGTGGGGCTGTTGTATGACTTTGGACACACTCCTCAATTTTTCTGGGTCTCAAGTTATTCGTTGAGAAAATGATACTCACCTTCAGGTCTTATTGTAAAGATAATAAGACAATTGAAAATATCTACCACAGTGCCTGGCGCATATTAGATTCTAATAAGTGATGCTTGCAATTGTTGTGGTTGTTATTGTTTTATCAGTGTGAGGACGTATGAAAGTACTGGGGGGATACAAAAGAAATAATGACTCATTCTAAGTGAGCAAGGAAGGTGGTTTATGGAAGGCACTATGGAGCTTGCCAAGGGAGGTGGCATTTGAACTGCATCTTGAAGGATCAGAAGAAATGTTCTAGGCAGAAAAAGAGAAGAAAAGCATTCTAATCAGAGGGAACAAAATGTGTATTATATGTTTGCGAAATATCAAGTTTTGTTGTGTGGGTAATTTATGGTCTGTGTGCATGTGTGTATGTGCACGTGTGTGTGTGTGTGTCTGTGTGTGTGCGCGTGTGTGTGTTGGGAGAGAGTGACAGAAGATAACACTAAAAATTTGGAAGACGCAAATCACAAAAGACCTTGTAAGGTGTTGAACGAAGCTCTGAAGGCACAAAACACTAAAGGTTATATGATAACCTAGTCGGCAGTTTCTTAGATCCTCCCAAACTATTATTTTAATAGTGTGTTGTCTTTTCTTCCTCCTAAATATTTTAAAACACATTAACACAGCTCCACAACACAGGTACAGTGTTCTGTGACTGGGCCGACTTGTTCCATTTTATCCTAGAGTTAAGATGTGTTCCCCACTATCCTTCTACCACAGCTCATTGAACTAATCAGCCAGGGTACAGAGGGGGATAATAAAGAACAAATGTTGCAGGAATGTTCCCTTTAATTATTCATTGGAACTGTAGTCTTTACTGATCACCCTACTTTTGTCAGACAAAAAATGTCAAAACGTCATTTTCCCCATTTTTTTTTGGTTGTTGTGAAAATTAATTATTGCTGAGTAGGGTAAGCTGCCTACATGTACAGGACAAGACTCTTGCTTCTATAACTATTGCACACACTTGACATCATTTGATGTCTGTATTTCCCAGGACGAAAACAAAACAAAGTAAAGGCATACCAAAAAAAAAGAAATACATGAGTAAGACACTACTTTTTGAAACAACTGTTGAGTAAAATAAGCATATGGGTTTGTCAAAGAATGAAGGAGTGGGAGAATAAAATGCTATTGTTTTCTTGGAGCTTTAGTCAGAGGGATTATCTCAGCTGCACTGGTTTTGTAGGCACACCTAAAAACTGATGAGAAAAACTTCATCCGTTCTGAATGCCAAGGTGGCATTGGCAAAACTGCTTTTGGGCACCTATTTCCAACTGTTCTGCAGTTACTGCTGTTGTACCTGGTTCTTATTTCATTACCTTCCTTTTCTCACATGGCTCCTGGAAAACACCAAATGATTACGTACTAAATAGTTATATAATGTGGGACAACTACTTATTTACCATTCTGTCAGAGATCATAGTTGTTGTTTTAATGCAATACTAGATAATCTGGATTATTCAAAGGAGTACCTCGACCTTTGTTTTTGTTTTGTTTTGTTTTGTTTTTGTTTTATGCCCAGCACTTTGAATGAATAGAGTTTTACTGTCCTAGCCCTTAGTGAAGAAAGTTATTACACACTCCCCCTTGTACTTACTTGTCTGGGGTTTGCAGACTACAAGATTATTTTAATCTTTTCTTAGAAGTTCATTAGGCTAACCCCTTAATTATTTTTATTGTCCATCTCATTTCAGTTGTATTTAATTCTGTTTTCTTATATTTGGGTGCATTGATAAACACCAAATTGTTTTCAGTAGTTTAATATTGGTCTCATCAGAAATGTAGAGAGAAACGGTGTTTTCCTCCCATTAGAAAGTAAACATTTAACATAGCTAGTCCTTAAGTATTTATCTGATTTTTTAAGTAAAAAGTCATATTTGCTCACATAAACTCTTTGAAAATCATTTACCCATGCTGTCATTATGCTTGCTAATAGCACCCTTCAATTGAAGTGTCATGTGCAAATTTCATTAATATATTGTTTACTCCCATTTCCAAGTGATTAATGTAGATTTTAAACATGGCTATACCTAACATCAAACCCTTCATGACTTGGTGGGGTATTTCTTCAAAATAAAATAGCACTACTCATCATTACTCCTCATTTGTAGTTCTTTTATCAATTTTCTTTTCTGGTGGCACCAGAATATTCAACACAATTTAATTTTAACTTTTAAGATTCTGTCTCAGATTACTAAAATCAAATATGTTCTGCCTGCTACATTTCTCACATTCATTAATAATGCTGTAAAAACTATAGACACCCTCATTGGCCTACAAAACTAATTTAAAAACCCATATTATTCTTGAAACATGATACCATCATTTTGGAGGGGTTTAAAGGCCTACAGAGTGTTTTGTTATTTTTTAATTTTTTTAAATTTTTTTATTATTTATTTATTTATTTATTTTTATTATATGAAATTTATTGTCAAATTAGTTTCCATACAACACCCAGTGCTCATCCCAAAAGATGCCCTCTTCAATGCCAGAGTGTTTTTTTAAATGTTTATTTATTTTTGACAGAGAGAGAGAGAGAGAGAGAGAGAGCATGAGTGGGGGAGGTGCAGAGAGAGGGAGACACAGAATCCAAAGCAGGCTCCAGGCTCTGAGCTGTCAGCACAAAGCCTGACACAGGGCTCGAACTCATGAACCAGGAGACCATGACCTGAGCCAAAGTCTGATGCTCAACCAGCTGAGCCACCCAGGCACCCCTAGGCCTACAGAGTATTTTTAAGGCTTTATGATATTAGTGGTCTTCTAAAAGTCAGTCTGAGAGGGGTCATTTATATTTCACTTTCCAATATTAATTTCTAGGCAACTAAGTCAGACTTGTGTTTTTTTGTGTGTGTATGATATGAATACAAAGATACCTCAATAAAATTCAGTTGGTTTTACACTCCATTCTAATTTTACATGCCTTCTAATTTGAATGATTGTGGGAAATATTTTTTCTAGTTGAGGCAAATGAAAAGAGGGAAGTGTAGTATTTAGTTAGTCACAGTACATTTTTTCCCATAACAGAACTGATATTCAGATAGTAAATTCTAGTATAGCCTTTGTTTTGTTTGTATTTTCAATTGGTCTCCATTTTTATTGTTTGCACGTGGAATGATAATTGATCTTTATTTTTCATATCCCTTGCAGTCCAGAAATTAAAATTATCCAATCATAGGACACATAAAAATGATAATTTAAATGAAATGTCTTATATGTAGCTGCCAAGAAGCTCCAAATAAATAAGTTGAGTCACATGATTATGAAGAAATTCCCATAATAACAAAATATATTTTACTTAACTAACTCCTCTCGCTTCCTCAGAAGGTTTTACCATTATACATGAAGAAATTTGGCACTTTAGTAGTAATTTTCCTGTGCCCCATTCCCCCTCCTCAAGCTGATTAGTCCAATCAATCATGTTAATTTATCCCCTTTTTAGAGATGGAGAGGACTAAGGCAGTGTGGACTAATGAGAGAGCAGAAGAGACTTGCTGTGGGTTCTGGAAAAGGAGTGCCTTCTCAGGAATTTAGGATCTTCTTTCTTTACTCTCTGGCCTCTCCTCACCAACCCTCAATGCTCCCCACCTCAAGCCACATGAATAGGCAAAAAGCCAAGATTGCCACTGGCTTCAAATTTGCCATGAAAGGGAAACCACCTGAGAATGGAGTCTGAGTGTGGGTAGCCAAATAGACAGAGAAAACCAGGTCCTTGTGACCCTCACTGAACCGGTGAAAAATCCAGGAACCTACCCTGAATCACAACATAGCAAGCTCTGGACCTGCTCATTTACAAACACACAAATGCCCTTTCTCTATGTGTTATCCAAAAAGGATTTATGTTACACAGAGACCAAATCATCCCAATTTGACATTACACATATGCTTTGTAAGCTTTTTTAAAAAATTTTTTAATATTTATTTATATTTGCGAGAGAGAGAGAGAGAGACAGAGCACAAGTGGGAAGAGGCAGAGAGAGAAAGAGACCCAGAATCCAAGGGAGGCTCCAGGCTCTGAGCTCAGCACAGAGTCCAACGCGGGGGTCAAACTCACAAACCATGAGATCATGACCTGAGCCAAAGTCAGACACCTAACTGACTGAGCCACCCAGGCGCCCCTGCTTTGTAAGCTTAAATTAAGCAAAGCTATCACCTTTTTCTCTCTGGCCAAGTGGTAGTGATAGCTTCTTGCTATGTCAGTCTCTGGTTTATTTCACAGTCTCTTGTGATTCTCTCTTCTCCTCCATTACCTGTGTCACCTGTTCCCTCTGTTACAGTTTTGGTTTCTCTATTCCCGTTTAGACGTTATCTCACGGAATCTGTAAGCTTAGATACAAGAATAACTGACAAGACTCCAGAAACTGGTTGGAACCTTCTGGTCACCTGCTCTTCACCTGTGGCCAATCGGTGCATTGCAGGAACATGGGCACAGGGTAGTCAAATCCTACAAATTTTCACAAGAGGCCAAACATTCAGGTTTTCATGCAAAATCTGCTATTTAGAACCCGTCTGGTAGCTAATTCATTATTTGGAGAGACTGTAGTCTAAATTAAACACCTCTACAGGACCCATATAACTTGTGAAGGTTGGAAATGTATAACTTCCACTTATTACTACTTATGTAACAGTGTGTTACTCCTTTCTCAGTAAAAAGTCTTCTTCCAGCCTTATGTACATTCTAAGAAATACCATAGTCGTTCTAAGAAAAACTGTGTTAAGGTAATGCTAGGTGCACCAACAAACCCCAACATTTTAGTGGCTTAACACAACAACAATTTCTTTGTCATTCAAGTAATGGTTTGGTGCAGTTGTTTGCTTTCGGCAGAGGCTTTTCTCTACACAGTGATCTAGGATTAGAGCTCTACCATTTCCTGGAGCCTTCAAGTCCTCCGCATCCAACTGGCAGATGGGGAAGAGAGAGTGGAGAAGGCACACCCACCGTCTAAACAGTTTGGCATACATTTCTTTGGAGAGAACTAGTCATGTGGCTACACCTAAGTGAAGATTGCCTTGGCTGGGCAGCTGTTTTCCATTCCCAGTACAATACTCTAGGAAGAGTGTGTGACTTATAACGTACAGTCAGCTGACTTGCCACATCCACACTGCCTGTCCATAAGGCAGTATGTAAAGCTGTGAATGGGAGCTTCACATGAGAGGCAATTCATACTGATACATATTTTGACTATCTAAACAGAAGGAATAAGGATAATCAAGATTTCTTTAAAAGCTAGCTGTAGTAAATAAAATGAAAGAGCCAGGAAAAGAACTAGATAGACTTATAAAGCTCATTACAGCACAGTTGAGTGAATATTATCATTATTACTAGACCAGGGTGAAATCTGAGGCCTGCAAATATTTTAAGTAACTTGTCCAGAGACTCACAACCAATAATTATGGTCTTTGCAGCACATGCTATTTTGGAGCTCCCTCAGAAGTTGCTTTTAGATGGGGTTTATCCTATCACAATAAAGTTGCTTTTAAATGGTGTTTATCTTATTGAAGCAAAGAAACGTTTACTGCTTTCCATGGAGACAAAACAGAATAGGAAAAATAACTTGGGGAGAGGCAAAAGAGTATAGTCCGAGTTTCTTATGCCATATGATTGGGTCCTTGGGTTGAACTAACCCACAAAATAATTAGGCTATTTACTTAATGAACTAAAGTGAACTGCAACTGTTATAATTTTCTAGGGAAAATGTGGGGAGAGCCGTGACTTAGTAACTTGGTGCTATGGAACATGCTGATTTGTGATCTGGAATTAATCAACATTGAAAATGAAGCACTACCAAGCTGCTGAATTTGTACATTGATTATTTCAAGAAACATTTTCAAGTGCCGATGCCAAATTACTCACCATGGTAGATGCCAAGACTACAAGAAAGAATAGTAACTACTATTAATTGAATACCTACTCTGAGCCAAGTGCTTTTATGTACATTATCAAATGTCATCTTTACTATGATACTTCAATGGTAAGTGAAACTATCCACAAGTTTTATTTCCTTTTTGTACTTTCCCACTTGCACAGAGCTAGTTTGATTCTAAAACTTGTTTGATTTCTATTGTGATATCCACACTGTCATTGGCCTATGGGAAACGTACAATGCATATGATTAAATAAGTTACATTTTAGCAGGGAGGGGGACAAGTAAACAGTTATATAAAGCAGTAGGGAAATGCTATGACAGAGGGAATATTTTAATGTTCCACTCATGTTTATACAATAGCTGATCAATGGTGCATAGCTTTGCACACAAGTTTTCTTTCTCAGTCATATCCCAAGGCCACTTTTTATAATTTCTAAGAAGCGGATGTTCAGGAAAGGTGTTTAACAAAGTCACTGTGTGACGTGAGTGAGGATGATGAGATCACCTTCGATTCTTGTAGCTGACATAAATTTGAAGATTTAAATATTTAGTATTATCCTTAAATATGTGGCAATAGTTAGCATATAAGTTGTGGATTTATGTGTGGGAACTTATGACTGTTAACAAAGAACCCACAACCACCTGGAACTGAACTTTACTTTTTAAGACTTGAAAATAAAAAATAACTTTAATTTTATTTTTTTAAGTGTATTTATTTATTTTGAGAGAAGCAGAGACAGCACAAGCAAGGGAGGGGCAGAGAGAGAGAAAGAGAGAATCCCAAGCAGGCCTCATGCTGCCAGAGCAGAGCCCAACGTGGGGATCGAACTCACGAAACAGTGAGATCATTACCTGAGCCCAAACCAAGAGTTAGACGCTCAACCGACTGAGCCACCCAAATGGCCCAGAAAGTAAAAAATAACTTTTCAGTACTACCTCAGCTTTTGGTTTTTGTTCATTTTTTAAATGTTTGGTCTTTCTACTGGGAGACATTGCAAAATGAGTTTAATAATAACAATCCACACCTCTATACTGTATTCATACTACAGGTAAAGCACTTTTCCAATGCTTTACACACATTGCCTGCCTCATTTAGTATAGCAAAGCTCCAGGGAAACTAATAATACCACCCCCCCCATCTACAGAGTTAAGAACTAAGGGAGAGGCTACGTGACTTGCTAAGCTTACAGAGAGTCTAGGTTGCAGAGCTGCGGTTCACACTGAAACACTTGGGTGCCATGATTTTCTGCTCTGAACACTGTCCCTCAACTGCCTCTCCACAGAGGGCTAGAAATATATACCGTCTACAAAGCATTTGTGGGGGCTGTGCCACCTCTCCTGAGTGACTTCTTGTCTAATTGGAGAGTCACAACATACCACCATCTAAATTTATATCAGTGTTTGGTGAATTTTAAGGAAGTACCATATAACAGACGCTGAATTAATATTGTTGGTGGGATAAGTAAGAAAAATCAGAGGAAGGGAAAGTGGACCAATGAATTTTTATTGCCGGTATATACAAGCATGGAACATATTTTGACTTGTGTAAATTGCATAACTTCCCACTGAAGTACTATTAGCATCCCCATTTTACAATTAGAGACCTAAGTCCAAACCCAGGTACTAGGAGATGAGTGGTGTAAGACAATTGTATTCCAAGCATGTCCCATGGACAAACAGCAACGGCATCACCTGGAAGTTCATCAGAAATGCAAATTTCCAAACCCAACCCAGGCTTGTTAAAGCCGGCTTCTGAAACTGGGGCCCAGAAGTTTGTGTTTCAATCAGCTTTCTGGGTGCTTCTTATGCACACTTAAGTGTGTGAAGCAGCTAAGAAACAGATTCTGGGATGATTGTGAGATCTGGATGATGTTGGACCTCATACTCTTGCCACTACACCGTGCTGTGATCTGGGCTAGGCGAGAGGAACTCATGAAGGAAAGAAAGAAAACAGCTGCTCTCTGAAGGATTTGTGAAATATGTGTCAGTAGAAGAGATAGGAGAGTCAAGACAGGAGGCGCTGTTTCCCGGATGTATCACTCATGACGCCATATTCACCTTCTTCTGGATACATTTGTTTTACCCAAAACTACTATTTAAGCTCACTTAGTGGACTAAGGGTGGGTACTTGATCCAGAGGCGGGCTATCTGCAATCTCGTCATCGATTCATGGAGAAGCTGTGCATGAAGTGCTCTGCAAGTGATTAATAATGGTAATTAACAAAGCCAATTATTTAGATTGGGACTATGGACTATGGAGGGGGAGTCATCAGTTATAATTGCACCCCTGCCTCAGGGCATCCATTGGCAGTGACGTGCAAGAAAAATGTTACAGACATACAGGGAAAGACAACTACAATATAAGAAAAACAGAAAAACAGCTTTTCCCTAGATCTTTCATCCAACTTTTTCATTTTTGCCGGTTCTTATTTCTGAATATTCTTAAGCTCTTTCTCAAGGTACACTGAAAAAGTATAATCTAAAGCTAACCATAATCCTTTATGCAACATAAGAAAAAAGCAAGGAGACTTGAAGGAGCAAGACATTTGGAGGGGATGGATATGGTACCCAATCAGAACAGTCAGGGGTCTTTCTGTCAGGAAGTAATAGGAGACAGAGCACGTGAGAAAGAGCAACCTTCTTGCACTGTTGGTGGGAATGCAAACTGGTACAGCCTCTCTGGAAAACAGTGTGGAGTTTCCTCAAAAAATTAAAAATAGATCTATCCTATGACCCAGTAATAGCACTGCTAGGAATTTACCCAAGGGATACAGGAGTGCTGATGCATAGGGGCACTTGTACCCCAATGTTTATAGCAGCACTTTCAACAATAGCCAAATTATGGAAAGAGCCTAAATGTCCACCAACTGATGAATAGATAAAGAAATTGTGATTTATATATACAATGGAATACTACATGGCAATGAGAAAGAATGAAATATGGCCCTTTGTAGCAACATGAATGGAACTGGAGAGTGTTATGCTAAGTGAAATAAGCCATACAGAGAAAGACAGATACCATATGTTTTCACTCTTATGTGGATCCTGAGAAACTTAACAGAAGACCATGGGGGAAGGGAAGGAAAAAAAAAAAAAAAGATTAGAGAGGGAGGGAAGCAAACCATAAGAGACTCTTAAAAACTGAGAATAAACTGAGGGTTGATGGGGGGTGGGAGGGAGGGGAGGGTGGGTGATGAGTATTGAGGAGGGCACCTGTTGGGCTGAGCACTGGGTGTTATATGGAAACCAATTTGACAATAAATTTCATATTAAAAATTTAAAAAAGAGGTTCAGAAGATTGAGAAACAGGTTCCTCTGTTTCTTTACTTCCTCTCCCTGAATTCCACTTTTCTTGTAATCCTCATCTCTTACCACGTAGCAACAGTGCTAAGTCATGAACATTAAAATCGTTTAGTGCCAACTTCTTTCAAGCAAATTACTTATCCCTAATAGCAAAAGCATCCCCTCCTGTGAAGAGGCCAACTTGTCCTGAGAAATTCAAGCACTTGCTTCTGTTGCTCCTCAGAGATGTCAAGAAGTTGACTCCTTTGATGGCACAGAGCAGCCCTGCCCTAGACTCCAGGCAGCTTTGCAAATCTATCTCTGCTCTTTCTTTTCTTTGCCACATTCCTATGGCACTTTGTCTCCTCACCCCAGCACAAGGCACAAAAAGAGAGAAACCATTTATACTGAGGTAACTAAACATGGTAATAATGATATTTATAATAAAGACCACCTTTCTATAGGGTCGTTTTGAGGATAAAATGAGATTATGTACATAAACACAATTTATGAATCGTTAAGTAGGACTAGATTTTAATGGTCATTTTATTATTCTTATCCATGACTCGACTAGGTTTTAAAATTTTAAGTTTTACTGGGTTTCAATACCTAGTAAAAGAGTTTAGACTTTATTTTCTAGTATCCTTAAAGATTTAGAGCAACTCAGGCTAAAAGTTGAGTTTTACAGATAATTAAACTAATCATGATGTCAGGACTAGAGAGAAGCAGTATCAGGAATGGAAGGTTAATTTACGAGCTTATTAGCCTGTACCCATGTATTTGGCCAAAAAAACTGAGTAGTAGTCATGGAAACGGGAAGGAAGGAATAGTTTGATGGAGGATTTAGGCTGCTAAAACCATTAGTTCTTGATGGCAATGAAGAATAAGAGTGAGAGGAGACTAAGTGGTTTGGAACTTGTATCTCTGGGAAAACGGAATCAATCTGGTTTTACCCTTATGTGGCTGTTGGTTGGCTTTGTGAATAGGTAGCCTTCTACATGATCTTTAAAACACTCTTCTGCCATTTTCTATGCATACTTTTGGATCTTGGGGAACTTTCATCACAACACAGGCCTTGTTTTCAAAAATCTGGATCCAAATCACTTTTCTAGGATGAAGTCTTGATGTGGTTCTGAGACATGGGATCTTATACCGTCCTTGAGGTCTGGTTGAAATAGTGACCCCTCTAAGTCAGATTGTCTGCGAAGGCTCTGGGAAAGGGAATCAAACTAGCTCAGCTCAGCTATCAGCCTATGCTTTTTGGTTCTTCACTTCTATTCCCATTCATCTTAGCCTGTTGAAATTAGCCCCAAACATATCATTTCATGGTCATCTACAGAGCTGCAACTCTAGTCCAGGCCTCTAAAATAAATTTAACCAAAGATTCAATGGGAAGAACAGAATTATTTGCCTTATAACAACTGTGCTTGCAAACACACACAAGTGAGTGTGTGTGTGTGTGTGTGTGTGTGAGAGAGAGAGAGAGAGAGCGCATACATATGCACAAGCACAACATAGTTTATTCAACATAAATATCTGGACTTCTTTTTTCTCAATGGAAGCATAAAGAATTTCTGTAATTCTAAAGGGCAGCAGTCATCAGTTGATCTTAAAATGACACTATATTTTCTGTAAACATTTCCTCTTTCCTCAAGTTATCAGTTTACTTTCATCCTGCTTTAATACTTTCTTTCGGAAATGATACTGTTAAAATACCATCAAGTAAACTAAGGGGTTTTATGCTGAGGTCTTTACATCAGTACGAATTTACATTTTGTAAGAACACCCTGAGGGAATTTCAACTTCATCCCTTAAAAACTTAAATGGATCCATTTCAGATGTGCACGTCCAGCTTCATGCTCTAATACGACCAGATTGCCATAGCTTCAATTTAAGCACAGGTTTTCGGTGATAATACACATCAACACTTTTCCAGTATTGGCTGAGAATGACATTTACCAAAGAATTTGACTTATTAGCAGTGAATAACTTAAATGTCTAACCCCCAAACAGATGGATGGATTCTGCTAATCTCTTCATGTAATTGATGCTTTCTAAACATATACATATTTCCAGGTAATATGACTAATTTTCTATTAAGAAATATAATTTTGTATTTCTATAAGAAATATTTTAATTGCATGATAGGAGGAAAAATTACCCAAAGTTCAAAAATCAAAGCTTGCTATCATAAATAATAATATTAGTTCTCTAAAAATATAACTTGAGTGATTCTATATAATTTAAAATGTGTCAAAATTAAATGTGCCTGATTTTTATAAAATTTATCAATATTATAGTTTTATATATCAAAAATTAAAACTTGAGACAGAAAGTGTAGCTAATTAATAGCTATGTTATAGCAGTTTGTGTGTAAATGCTGAGTAGTGGCAATTTTTTAACAGTATGTCTTCTTTAGGGGAGCCTGGGTGGCTCCGTAGGTTGAGCATCCAACTTCAGTTCAGGTCATGATCTCACAGTTCGTCAGTTTGAGCCCCATGTTGGGCTGTTCTGCTGATAGCTCAGAGACTGGAGCTACTTCAGATTCTGTGTCTCCGTCTCTCTCTGCCCCTCTCCTCTCACACTCTGTCTCTCTCTCTCTCAAAAATAAATGTTAAAAAAATTAAAAAAACAGTATGTTTTCTTTATACGCTATTGTTTTCTGATTATTACAGATGAGAATGGCTAGCCATAATTTATATTGTGTGGATATGATGATTGGTCTCCATCAAAGTTCCAGCACCCTACACTGGAATGACCATATAAAGGACAAGGTTTGGGAAAATCACAAGTGAGGGCTTTGTTCCATAAGACTAAGGATGATGTTACCTCCCTGGGGACTTTAAGAGAGGAAGCTCTTACCAGAACTCAGCAGGAAATGTTATGTAGGGAGCACTTTTGGGAACGGGGAGTGACTTCACTCAGGGAAATTGCCAATTTATAGGATCCAGGGAAAAATCCAGGAAAATAAATATCTTGTTCTGAGTCTCCTACCCACCTGTCATCTCCTGCCAGAGCTCCTTACTGATAGAACACCACCAGAAGCCAGAGGACTTGGGATCCTACTAATTAGTCCACATAGGTGATGAACCAGGGTAGAGAATGGGGTGGAGAAGTAGGTGAGTACCTCTAAAATAAATAAGTAAATAAATAAGTAAACAAGTAAGTAATTAACAAATAAATAATAAATAATTTTTAGAAAGTTAAATAAATTCTACCTATTTAATCTTTATTTTATTCTTTCAGCTTTATTAAGATATAATTGACATATGACATTGTATAAGTTCAAGTTGTGCATGTGATGATTTGATACACTTTTGTGTAATGATTAATGATTAGTTTTGTGCAATGATTAATGCAGTAGGGTTTGTTAACACCTCCATCAACTCACATAATTACCATTCCTTTTTTGTGGTGAGACCAATTAGCAACTTCCAAGTACATAATACAGTATTGTTAACTATAGTCCTCATCCTGTACATGGGATTTCCAAAGGTCATTCATTTTACAATTAGAAGTTTGTACCCTTTGATCAACGTCTCCCCATTTTCTCCATCCCCTGACCTTGGCAACCATTATTCTAGCCTCTGTTTCTACATTCGGCCCTGTTTTACATTTCATATATAAGTGATAACATACAGTATTTATCTTTCTCTAACTTATTTCTCTTGACATAATGCCCTCGAGGTCCGCTCATGTTGTGGTAAATGGTAGGATTTCCTTTTTTCTCATGGCTGGATAATATTCCATTGTGTATGTGTAGACACATGAGCATACGCGCGCGCACACACACACACACACACACACCCCAAATCTTCTTTAGCCATTCATCTGCTGACAGGCATTTAGGCTATTATAAATAATGCTGTGATGAATATAAGAATGCAGATATCTCTTCAAGAACTAATTTCATTTCCTTTGGGTATATACCAAGTAATGGGATGGCTGGATCATATGGTAGTTCTATTTTTAATTTTTTTGAGCAGGCTCCATGCTGTTTTCCATAACGGATGTATCAATTTACATTCTCACCAACCATACACAAAATTCCCTTGTCTCCACATCCTTGCCAACTCTTGTTATCTTTTGTCTTTTTCATAACAGCAATTCAAGCAGGTGTGGGGTGACATCTCAAAGTTTTGGTTTTCATTTCCCTGATGATTAATGATGTTGAACATCTTTTCATGTACCTCCTGGGCCACTTGTACGTCTTCTTTGGAAAATGTCTGTTCAGTTCTCTGTCCACTTTTTAATCATTATTAGTTTTTTGTTTTTGTTCTTGCTATTGAGGTACATAGGTTTCTTATATTTTGAATATTAACCCCTTTATCGTTTATCTGATTTACAAATATTTTCTCCCATTCCATAGGTTGCCTTTTAATTTTGGTGACTGCTTCTTTTTGCTGGGCAGAAGCTTTTTAGTTTCATGTAGTCACATTTATTTATTTTTGCTATTGTTGCTTGTGTTTTTGATGTTAAATTCAAAATATCATTGCCAAGATCAGTGTCAATGAGTTTTTTTGACCTATTTTTTTTCTAGGAGTTTTATGGTTTTAGGTCTCATGTTTACACCTTCAATCTACTTTTAGTTAATTTTTATGATTGGTGTAAGATAGAGGTCCAATTTCATTTTTTTCTGCATGTGATTATCCAGTTTTCCAAAAACCATTAATTGAAGAGACTAACCTTTTTTTCAGTTTATTTATTTGTTTGTTTGTTTGTTTGTTTGTTTAGTAATCTCTACACCCAACATGGGTCTCAAACTGAGATCAAGAATCACGCGCTTTTCTGAGTGAACCACCCAAGTGCCCAGAGACTATCTTTTTCCCATTGAGTATTCTTAACTCTCTTGTCAAATATCAGTTGACCATATATATGTGAGGATTTATTTCTGGGCTCTGAATTCTGTTCCATTGTCTATCTATCTTTATGCCAGAACCACACTAGTAGTTTGAAATCAAGTTCTTTCAAGCACTGTTCTTTCTCATGATTGCTTTGGGTTTTTGAGGTTTTTTTTGGTTCCATACAAATTTTGGGATTGTTTTTTCTATCTCTAAAAAATAAATAGGAATTTTGATAGGGATTCATTGAATCTATAGATGACTTTGGGTAGAATGGATATTTTAACAACATTAATTCTTCCAGTTCCTGAATAAGATATATCTTTACATTTATTTGTGTTTTCTTTAATTTTCATAATCAAAGTTTATAGTTTTCAGTGTATTAGTCTTTCTAAATGTATTCCTAAGTATTTTATTGTTTTTGGTGCTACTATGAATAGGATTGTTTTATTTTTTTTTTCAGATAGTGCATTGTTAGTGTATAAAAACACAAGTGATTTCTGAATGTTGATTTTCTATCCTGTAAGTTTACTGAATTTGGTGTTTGGTATAATAGTTTTTTTTGTGGAGTCTTTAGGATTTTCTCTATATAAGATCATATCCTCTACAAATAAAGACAATTTTACTTCTTCCTTTATGATTTCAATGACTTCCATTTCTTTTTCTTACCTAATTTCTCTGGTTAGAATTTCCATTACTATATTGAATTACAGTGGTGGGAGTAGCCACCTGTGTCTTACTCCTAATTGTAGAGAACAAGCTTTCAACCTTTCGCCGTTCATGTTATCTGTAGGTTTTTCATACATGGCCTTTAATTACATTGTGGTATATTCCTTCTATACCCAATTTGTTGAGAATTTTTGTCATGAAAGGATGTTGCATTTTGTCAAATGCTTTCCTGCATCTATTGAGATGATTGTCTGATTTTTATTCTTCATTCTATTCCTACCCTGCTTTCTTTTTGTTTCCACTTATATCCCTTCACTTTGAATCTGTATTTCCTTAAAGTTGAAGTAAGTTTCTTTTAGACAGTATATGGTTATATCATTAAAAAAATCCATCCAGGGGTGCCTGAATGGTTCAGTCAGTTAAGCATCTGACTCTCTTGGTTTTGGCACAGGTCATGATCTCACAACTTCTGAGTTTGAGGTCCACACTGGACTCTGCACTGACAGCGTGGAGCCTGCCTGGATTCTTGGTCTCCTTTTCTCTATTCCCCTCCCCCACTCACTGTTTCTCTGTCTCAAAAATAAACATTTAAAAAGATTCATCCAGCCACTCTATGCCTTTTGATTGGAGTATTTAGTCCATTTACATTTACATAAATTATTGATATTAATAATGATCAATTGATGTTAATTATTATTAATGCCATCTTGTTTTTCCAGGTACTTTATAGTTCCCTTATTTCTCCCTCACATGCTGCTTCCCTGTGTGAATTGATGATTTTCTATAATGGCATGCTTTGATTCCCTTTTCCTCATTTTTTGTGTATCTACTATAAGTTTCTGCTTTGTAGTTACCAGGCTTATGTAAAACATCTCACATATATAAATTTTGTTTTATGCTAATAATAAATTTAGTTACATAAAAAGCTTTACTCTTTTATCACTCTTTTTATAGTTTTGATCCCATAATTTATCTTTTATATTGTATATTCATTAACAAATTATTATAGCTATATTACAGTATTACATATTATAGTATAGTTATTCTGATTTTGACTATATACTTACCTTTGCTGTTTGTTGTATATTTTCATATGTTTTCATGTTACTAATTAGCATCCTTTTATTTCAACTTGAAGAATCTTTTCAGCATTTCTTGTAAGGCATTTCTAGTGGTAATGAACTCCCCTAGCTTTTGTTTGAAAAAGTCTTTATCTCCTTTTCATTTTTTTTAACCAACTCTTTTTTTTTTTTAATATTTCATTTTTAAGTAATCTCTACACCCAACCTAGGGCTCGAACTTACAACCCCAAGGTCAAGAGTCACATGCTCTACCAACTGAGCCATCCAGGTGCCCATTCCCTTTATTTCTGAAGGACAACTTTGCTGAATAGAGTGCTTTTAGTTAGCAGTTTGTTTGTTTTTTTCCTTTCAGCACTTTGAATATATTGTTTCGCTCTTTTTTGGCTCACACAAAATTGTTTGTGAAATCATTAAACAAGATCACTGCTTGGGCCTCAGACATAGAAAATGTATCTATACAAATACAGAGTGGGGAAAGAACAGACTTTTGGAGAAAACTGAGCCATTTACCTATGGCATAAAATTAGGATTCAATCCGGCAAGAAGAACCACTATGACTGACAAGGAATGAGGAATATATTTTAGAATTTATGGAATTGTGAGAGCTAGTAATAACAACTATGAAAAGTGTTGTCTCTCTTTCTGGTGACTGGCCTGAAACACGGGATGTAAGCAGGGCATATATACAAGGTAATAAGCTAGGTATGAAGTGGGTGAAAGCAAAGGCAATTTGGAATCTGAAAGAATAAAGAGGAACCAACAAGACAAACTGGAAACTGCCCACAGCTATCTCTCATTGCATCTAAACCAACAATGATGTATGCTTATCTGTATTTTGGTAAATATATCTATATTAGCATAACAGCTTGCAAAGGGGCTACTTAACGTGAAAATTTTGCCAGGTGGTAACCTGCATATGAAGGTGTCACACTTGACTTCAAAGTTCTTCCTGGGGCGCCTGGGTGGCTCAGTTGGTTAAGCGTCCCACTCATGATCTCGGCTCAGGTCATGGTCTCGGCTCAGGTCATGGTCTCATGGTTTGTGAGTTTGAGCCCCACATCGGGCTCTGTGCTGACAGTGTGGAGCCTGCTTGGGATTCTCTCTCCCCCTCTCTGTCTGCCTCTCTCTCTCTCTCTCTCTCCCTCTCACTCTTTCTCTCAAAATAAATAAATAAACTTTAAAAAAGGTTGTGTATGTTCTTGGTCTGGGTCTCAGAGAAGCTATAGGAGAACATCTAGCAAGAGCCAAAGGAGCTGCAGACCCTGCTGCAGGAAATCAACAAAGTAAATCTGTAGATCAAAGACAATGTATGTAAACTGTAGCCATCTGGGGTCCTGTGCTGACCTTCCAAGCATACTAGCTGATGCTTCATTTGCGTCTTTCAAATCTCACATAAACTTTCTTGTAGCCCATCCTACCTTGCAACCATACAGAAAAGAGAATTCTGGGAAATATATTTCAACTTAGTTAAGTTGTCACATACAAAAGCATCACAAATAGAAAGAGAGCTATAGAGTTCTTTTCAATATTTTTCAATAAGACCACTTTTCAACCCCTGTGGTAAATGATCATGTCTTGTTTTTATTACTGAACATCAAATCTTGTGACAAATATTTGAGAAGAAATGCTTTGCATGAGTTTGAGATATTAAGAACTATTGTATATTGACAAATGTATAAAAGAGAAGTTAACTTTAATTTTATTATGTATCAAGTATATTTCTCAACACACTTTACATTATCATAATGCTCACAACTGCATTGTAGATTTTTCTCAATTTACTATTATTTTTACTTACAAATTAGGCTCAGAGGTGATATAAGTTCCAAAGAACCCAGAATACAGGCTTAAACTTGAATCTGAATGTGGGTCTTTGATATCAAGATCATGCATTTTCTACTGGACTACAGTTAGAAAGAAGAGGACAGTGTGTTAAAAATGTTCAGAAAAAAATATGAAGAATTTTCTACAAGCTTGAACAAGTGAGTGACAGGTAGATGGAAGCAATGATAATTAGATGGCTTTAAAATAACTCATTTAAAAAAAAGGCATTCCACCCAGCAAAGAGAAAGTTGAAAGATAGAGTGGTCTTCACTTGTAGGATTGCATGGTTGTCAAAAAGGTGATGATTCTGTGATTAGCAGAACATACCAACTTATACATACACACAAAGGATATAAGTTCTCTTAATGCAGGTAGAAGATATGTAATTTACTACATGCAGACAGCTATATAAGTCAGGCAAAACACTGGCACACCCAGTCAGAGAGACAAGCCACACCCCCTGACTCAAGTCCTTAGGAGGCAGCCTTTCTACTTGGATAGTACCAATTGGGAGTGAGGATTCTGTCACATCCTTCAAACAGACTTGATTTGTCATTCTCAAAGGTTTTATAACCTCTGGCTATTTCTAGCTGTTATTCAAACTCTGGCTACGTGCTTGACTACTCACCAGGTTCAAGAAGTTTGTAAAAATCTCAGCACATGTCTAAGTTAAATTTTTCCACGCATAGCACATTCCTAGTTTGCCCAGGTTTTAGGCTTGCCCATGATCCATTCTGCTAGAAAAGTTTCCATATCCAAAAATGAGTGGGTAGAAAAGAGGAAATGATATTAAACTCTGAAACTAGAGGTCTAATTTAGATATAAAAAGACATCTTATGATAGTGAGACTTTTAAAAGAGAGGAATGAGAATTATAGAATCTGAAATAAGTCTTTTTAAATAGACCAGGCCCTTTTTCCTCTGGTTTGTTTTAACTGTGATTCTAGATTTCTCTAAATCCCTTCCAAAATTTTATTCATTTACTTATTTAATCATTCATTTAAAAGAAATTTATTGTATACTTACCATATTTCAGGTACTGTGTGGATGTCAAAAAGTAGACTTGACTAACTAAGTTTCAGGAAGAGAATATAAAAACCCCCTCCAAGCATACACCAAATAGTTATCAGACTTCCACACATGATATTTGTTCCATCAGAATACATCTGTAATATTTTTAATTTAATTTTTATTTTTAAAATATATTTTTAAATTTTCTTGAGAGAGAGAGAGAAGGTGCGATTGTTAAGCGGGGGAGAGGGGCAGAGGGAGAGAATCTTAATTAGACTCCATGCTCAGCAGCAAGCACGATGTGGGGCTCGATCCCATGACCCTGGGATCATAACCTGAGCTGAAATCAAGAGTTTCATGCTCAACTGAGCCACCTAGGCACCCCAGAACATATTTGTAATTTGATTCTTTCACTTCCTTTGTAAGTAATATACTTTTTTCTAAGAGAAATTTTCATAAATTTATGTGTAATTTCTCTGTTGCCTACAAATGTGGATTCCATGTGGGTTAAGACTTGGCTACCATAATATTCAATTTATCAGCAAATTATTCATAGAAAAAGTATTTTCAACATTATGGAGACAATTTAGAAATGTGTTTTCCTCAGTAAATATCTCAACCACTTTGATTAGTAATCAGCAACTAATAACTTTTAAATTTTCTGTTCAAGCAAAATGTAGCAGTTAGGTTTTGTGAAATAATTATTAACAGTTTGTACAGACACAGAGGTGTTCGTGACCATTTTAAATTACTTTTCACCCTTTTAATCCTTTTGTCTCCTTCCAGGGTATGTACAAATATTAAACTAAGTGCCTACCATATTCCACATATTTTATAGATACTAATTAACATTGCCCTCCTTGTTTTAATAGCTTTCTGGGAACTTTTCTAGGTCTATAGTAAGGACTAACTAGACCTATAGGCATCCTTCTTTCCTATGGTTCCTTTTCTGACTACTCACTCTAGTAGTATGGAAATTTCCTGCTTTGAATTTTTCCCCATGAAATTTATAAGTATGAAAAGACAAATAGTTGCACAAGGTTTATAGCAAAAACATCAACAACAACAAAAAAGTAGTCTCTCAACTTCTTAAAGACAAATGCTTTAGGGGCGCCTGGGTGGCTCAGTCGGTTAAGCGTCTGACTTCCGCTCAGGTCACAATCTCGTGGTCCGTGGGTTCGAGCCCTGTGTCAGGCTCTGGGCTGATGGCTCAGAGCCTGGAGCCTACTTCCGATTCTGTGTCTCCCTCTCTCTCTGCCCCTCCCCCATTCATGCTCTGTCTCTCTCTGTCTCAAAAATAAATAAACGTTAAAAAAAAAAAAGACAAATGCTTTAAATCTTAGTATTTTATTCCATATGCCTAAAACACATTGAAAAATTTCTTGATTAAGGGTGTCTGGATGGCTCAGTTAGTTAAGCATCTGACTTGGGCTAGGTCATGATCTCATGGATGGTGGCTTCGAGCCCCGCATTGGGCTCTGTGCTGACAGCTCAGAGCCTGGAGCCTGCTTCAGATTCTGTGTCTCCCTCTCTCTCTGTCCCTCCTCTGCTCATTCTCTGTCTCTGTCTCTTAAAAATAAATAAACGTTAAACATTTAAAAAAAAAGAAAAAAAATTCTTGATTATGCAGTTTTAGATATTATCTATTGACTTCTTATCTATCAATATCTTACCTATTGACTTCTTGGAAAGATGAAAATCTGTCTCCTTTATATCACCTTCAATTTTTCTCTATGCATGCAGTTGTACACACACACACACACATACACACATCTCTCCTTACTTCAACTTCCCAATAGCCATATAATAATTTTGGTTGCAGTAATATTCAGTTTTCACATTAAAGCTATTTATTTAAATAGCACCATGGTTCAGCTGCATAATATTATAATGCTTTCTTTTACATTTGCTTTCTTTTACATCTACTTTTCCCCTTTGTCTTCTTTTTCACTTTTCTTTCTCTACATCCTGCTCTCTTGTTAAGGATCCAATTTCACACACCCCAGGTCTGCCTCCTACTATGTTTGCACCCTTCTTTTGGTAAACTCAGATTCTTCCTAAGAGCAAAGAGGAAGCAAATTTCGTGAGATTTTGCATATCTGATGTTGCTTTTATTATTACACTTATATTTATTGAGACTGCAACTGAATATGAGAATTCCATATATTCTCTCTTTTAAAATGATTCCCCTCAGGGATTTGAAGCCATTTCTACCTTTTTCCTCCTAGTTTCCAGAGTTAGTTTTGAGAAGTCTGATGCTATTTTGATTCTCAATCCTTTAATGAATCCTGTCTTTTGTTCTTTTCTCATAACGTTTTGGAATAATCTTTTTGGGACAGTTATGTGCCAGGATCTTCTTAACAATTCCTTTCAATCTGAAAACTATGTCCTTGAATTCTGGAAAATGTTTTAAAATAATTTTTTTTTGATAATTTTCTATCCTTAATGCTTTTCCTATTGTCTCCTTTTTAAACACCTGTATTTTGAATGTTCATCTCCTACAATGAACTCCTCATTTTATTCTATATCTTTTCCCATTTTTGGAGAGATTTGCTGAACTTCATAATTTAATCCTTTAGATGACTGCTTTGTCCCTGCAGTTATTTCCAAGAGTACTCTTATGTTCTTCTCTCTTTTTAAATAACCTCCCTTTTCTTACTGCAATGTCGTAGCATCTTCAACTATTTATTTACAGACACTAATTACAAAATTAAAAAAAAAATTTCTACTCTCATGATTCTTCAAACCTCTTTTGTCATTGGCTTATTTGTGCTCTATCTTCCATGTTATGACACCTTTTTTTGCCTTCATATTTCTGAAGTTGGTTTTCCGTTGATATTTCAGTGGGAGTGCTAAGAAGCTGCTTGGATGCTCTTTCTCCACAGCCTGGGCTTATTTATTGGTTCTCTGCAATCTAAGGTGATCAGGCTGGACCATTATGCCCAACATCTCTAGAATATCTTCTACCAAAAGGAATTCTTAATTTCTTGTATGGGAGTTGTGGCCTGGCTACCACTGTTCTTAGATTCATTCAAGAAGGGAAGGAGTTTGGGGCCCCTGGGTGGCGCAGTCGGTTAAGCGTCCGACTTCAGCCAGGTCACGATCTCGCGGTCTGTGAGTTCGAGCCCCGCGTCAGGCTCTGGGCTGATGGCTCGGAGCCTGGAGCCTGTTTCCGATTCTGTGTCTCCCTCTCTCTCTGCCCCTCCCCTGTTCATGCTCTGTCTCTCTCTGTCCCAAAAATAAATAAAAAATAAAAAATAATAAAAAAAAATAAAAAAAAAAACGTTGAAAAAAAAAAAAAGAAGGGAAGGAGTCTCACCATTCAGAATATAGATTTTCACTTAATCTCACTATTTTCAGCAGGAGACTCTCCACCTTCTTTGGCACAGCCTCATTAGGGATTAAATTTGTGGTTTTCAACCACTCTAGAGGATGTCATGTGGCCTGGCTTCTAGGGACGGAAATGCAAAGTATACTATAACCCTTAAAGCAGGAACACCCTGTCCACATAAGTGCAAAGTATTTTTAAGAGGAATTACAACTGACTAAATCTACCAACTGGGGAAGTAATGTCCTTGAACAGCTCAGCATGGGCAATCGCAAATTCTTACAGAACAACATGTAAGAAAGTTGCTAAATTAATATAAAATAATAACAGTAAATTTTAGAATTATATAACGCAATGGACATAAAGTCACAAAAATACCAAATTAACCTAAATCCCTTATAATGCCTCCCAGTTCTATTTCTATGATGTCTGTGGTCCTACATCATCCTGCAATCCTACTCAGTTCCCATAATCCCACTGGTTTTATAGCTTCATACTTGGTTCTTTCCTGCTATAAGTCCTTTGGTGTCCCTCCCAGATATTGCTTTCTTTATCCTCAGGCAATACCAGGTCTTTCTCCCATAACTTCCATCTTAATGAGGACATGTTTCTTCATTCTCTGTCAGAATCATATTATTAATATGTTTAAAAAAGAAAAAGCTAACAGTATTCCTAGAAACAGAGGACGGAAATTTTTGTCAATTTTAAGACAGGACAATATTTAACCCAGATTCACTGTGGTTTCCCTTCCTGGTGAGGTTAGGTATGCTTTATGATAATCTAAAATTCCCTTTCCTTGGAAGTCTTTAAGCAGAGAGGTGGGTTAAACTTTAATCTATTTTTCCTCTCAAAATCTCTACCCTAGAGTTAGGTTGCCGATCCAGTTAACAGTCCAGAATATGAAATCTAGGTAGCTGTCAATCTATACCATGGCTTCTGGTGTTCTTTCATGCCATTTGAAGTGCCCACTTAACATTGAGGAGGGCACTTTTTGGGATGAGCACTGGGTGTTGTACGTAAGCCAATTTGACAATAAATTATATTTTTTAAAAAGTGAACTTCCCACTTAAGAAAGACCCTGAATTCAAATTCTGTGTAGAGAAAAATGTATTAAAGGGGACGGATTGGGAAAGAAAACAGGAAGTGTCTCTCTCTCTCTCTCTCTCTCTCTCTCTCTCTCTCTCTCTCTCTCCCTTTCCAACACCCCCCCACACACACATACACACACACCTGCCTTTGGCAGTTAAAAATCATGACCAAATGCTTCTTAGTAGCTCCCAGTTCCAGTTGCTATGAGGGTGTAAAGGAAGACAGCCTATCTCTAAGGTAACAAGGGTCCAAGTCAAATAAAGCCTATAGATTAAAGTCAACACTTTTCCATTAAAGTGAAATGGTATCCTGGACTGGGTCTGAAGAACCAGTGTCCTGTACCCTCTAAAACCAACAGCTTTAGGCAAACAAGTTGTATTTAGAGCATCATGCTTCAAAACTCTCAGCCAAACTCTCAATCTGTTCTCCTGATAAAGCTTTGCTTCAAATTGTATGAGTAAATGTTTGAAATACAAGAGAAATTGATACAGACAGAAAAGACAAGGAGTCTTTGAGAAAGAGATTTCTGTTTGTACCTGGGCTGGCAGGTGAAGGCCAGGAGTCAGGGTCATGCCTTTCCCTGATGTGTCTTTAAACAGAATTAAGGCCTTGATGCTAAATATTTCAGATGTTAGGATGTCTGGTGGTCTCCTCTCAGCAACATGTTCCTGACTACAGAGGGTATAGATACAAATAACTTATTATTCTGCACACATAGTTCCTTCTTTCCCTCTTGCCTCCTCATTCGTTCTTTCCATCTTTTAAATCTATCCCCCCACGCAATGCCCCATCTCCCATGGAAGAAACGCCAAGTACCCAGTGAGAAAAGGGCAGATTTAAAATTGGAAGACTTATGAGTCCTCAGCCTCTATCACTTGACAGCTGTGAAAATCAGAAGAATCACCAAACCCCTGTGAGCCTAATTTCCCCTCTGTAAAATGGGAATAATCACCGTACCATTTTTAATGGTAGGGGCTGAGGATCAACCATGACATTCACTAAAGCATCTTGTACTAAAAAGTGTTAGTTATTAATATTCTTCAGAGTTTGAGGGAAACAGGGATTTATAGGCATATGAATAGCAAAGGTACCAACCTGGCCTGAAGAACAGAGATGTCTACATTTAAGGTCATTTTTTTTAAATATAAATTTTAGGTTGGATTCTCTTCTAATTTTGATAGAGTTGGAAAAATGTCAGGCCCAGTGATATTTAATACTAACCAAACCTGGTAACATTATGATAGCAAATAATATGAAGATGCATTTTAATTCCCAATTCTTTCCTTAAAATTCTCTTAACATTATTCATTTGAGAGAGACAGAGCATGAGTGGGAGAGGGGCAGAGAGAAAGGGAGACACAGACTCCGAAGCTGTCAGCACACAGCCCATCACAGGCCTGGATCTCATGGAGCGTGAGATCAGGACCTGAGCTGAAGTCCGATGCTTAACTGACTGAGCCACCCAGGCGCCCCTCCAATCCTTTCCTTTAATTCACCAAAAAGAATATTAATTATACTTGCCAACATTTCTTGAGTGCTTACTATATTCTAGGCAGTGTTCTAAATGACTTATGTGTATCATCTCATTAAACCATTATAATAGCCCAAGAGGTACTATTTCCACTTTACTGATGAAGAAACTGAAATACAGAAAAGCAATTCCCTACCGGACAGAGAAGTAACAGTGTCAGGGGTAGAACACAGACATCAGCCCCCACAGTCTGGATTCATAAAAAGAAGACTGTCAGACCTCCCCGTTCGACTGGGCAAAGGTGGAATGAAGACATGCTAAGATATGATCTCATCTACCCTCCCCTCAGGTGGCGAAATGGAGGCCGTCTCTTACCACATTGCCCAGAGATGGTCCCCCGGCCTCTGTCAAGCTGACATGTTCAGAATGCAGCTGCTATTCGACTCGGTCGGCCTGAGCCCGCCCTGGGTGGTATCAAAACAAGGTGATGGAGGTTTCCTGGCAACTAGAACAGCAACCTTGGCCTAACAACCCCGATCCTCGATGTTTCTTTCCCTCAATTCCCTCATACATGTCTCTCCTTCCTTTTCCAAATATCTTCCTCTTGCTTTCCACGAGATAAATAAAAACAATTAAAACTCGTTTTCTGAGGCCAGACATGAGTTACCTTTAGAATCTGATATTCTATTGTTTGTTAGCATGTCCCCCTTCGATTTCTTAAAGAGATGTAGGTTTGCGTGTTTTTAAAAAGGAAATTAAAATTCTACTCCTTTCCGTTTGATTATCATTTTGGAAAAGCTGGGCATACCCTTTGAGAAAAACCGTTCTGTGACACTCAGGTCAAGGGTCCCCATTTCAAGTTCCACTTTCAGCTGGAGGACTGCGACCGACCCCACTTCACTGGGCTACACCGCGGCAGCAGCAGGTGAGTGACAATGGAGTCAAGCATCAAGGACAAAAGAGGCACCTTATGCCGGATGCTGTTTTTCTCACAGGTAAAATGAGAAATCAAATCCTCTCCTCTCCCGGCAGCACTGCCCTCTCTGAACATGACATTAACTTCCACAAACGAGCCTGGTGGTAAAGGGGTGATTAGCTAGATAGGCCTTAACAGCTGGGCTCCAGGAGATGGAGGCGAGGTGGAGGAGGGGCATTATCAGGCTCCCGGTCTTGTAGCTCTATCAACAGCGGCAGCAGCAGCAGCAGATGAAAAGCTTCTAGAGGTGGGGGCAGGGGAGAGCCCAGATTGTAAACATCTCTTGCCTGTTGCCTAGAAGCAGTGGCAGCAAACAATCCAAAGACTGCTCCTAGGTTTTCAAAATTTCCTTTATACGCAGGGCTCTGTTTCTTTTTAAAATATGCGGCCATTTTATAAGGTCATCAGCACACATGCGACGTGTGCGTATATCCTAATAATTTCCTAGTCACCATGTGTAATTGCTTACCTAAAGTGCTCAATTATTGTTTAACAAAACCTTGTTAACGTTAGTACGTTAATCTCGGGGCTTTTATAAGCCTTTTAATGACTACTCTATATTTGGGCACTCATATTTGTAAGAATCAACAGAAATGAAAAGCTACGTGGCTTTATTTATTGGGAAATTTGACAATTCCCGAATGATAGTTTTCTGAATCCAGCTATGACGGAGGATGAGAGTTATGTATTAGAAATTGGTTTAGAATGTGCTAACAGTAATATTATAGTCTGTCTGCAGAAATGAACTATGAAATACCGCACACACATACAGCAAGAAAAGGGCAGGGTGGTAATAGTGGGAGATTTTAATTACCTATGCATAGGACAGGATTACATCAGGTGGAGCAAGTAGGGCTGGATCTAGTGCAAAGCCGCTTTCTAATTTAATGTGTACATCAACCTGAAAAGGGAGGAAAGAATGCCAGGTTTAGGATTAAATAATATTTAGGGCTCAAAGAAAAGAGAGAATATGGAAAGCAGTGATTAAATCTCATTAAGCGTATGATTTAATCCCAAATAGAAGCTAGAGGTGTTTAGAGACAACACGGAAATTTAGGAAGACAGAAAATAAAATACAGCATATAATCATTAATTCAAAAAGAGACAAGCCACTGAATTAAGGTCAGGGTAAATTGCAAGGAAGTGGTTCTTAAAAACACCGCATCACCCAGAAAGCTTGTCCCGCTAATAAGTGGTAAATTTGTTTAGCATTTTACAAGATCAAAGTGGAAAAGTAATGTCTCTAGAATGATGCAGCCAAGAGAAGCCTCCCCCTCCCTTTTTCAAGATCCAAAATTTTTAAAGGAATAGAAAATCAAATCCTCTATACTCTGGAAGGGAACTCTAAAAGGACCCAGGGGAGAAAAAGAGGCAAAGAAATTACCAAATCAGAGGACAAACCTCTTTTATGACATTAAAAGCACACAACCCAGCAAGGCATCCGTAGGGCCATTAAGGGGATGAGTGGGAAGTCAGTGACAGATGAGGCTGCCGTTGCTGAGAGCCTGAATGAATTCTCTGCCTGCGTATTTACGAAAGAAGCTGAAGGTCACGTCCCGGAAACCGGGATACATTTTCTTGAGGGGAAAAGTGAAATGTTAAAAGGATTTTATGATCACACAAGAGCAGATAGTTGGGCAATTATAACTATTAAAAGTTGACAGGGCACAAGACCCAGATTGAGTATGTCACAGAAATCTGAAACAAGTGCAAAGGAAACAGGAAATGCCTTCAGCAGCGTTTCTTGAGAGCTTGCTCAGGACAGTGAAGAATCAATCGAGCTGGGACTCTTTTAGGACTAAGTGTTTAAAAGAAATCCTTAGGTTCTTTAGAAATCCAGCCACCAACAACTGAGTCATGGTTGCAAAGCAGAGAGTGCCAACCCTCATTTTGCAATCTACACAAACACACAATCTAGTGAAAAGTTAACAATACCTTAATAAACCACAAAAAAGAGGCATTTGCACAGAAAGAGGACATTTGTGCACTATTGTACGTGGCAAAAAGGGATGTAAGCCATGCTTCTAAATTTAAGTTTTTTATCGCAGTGAGTCTCATCTGTTATCTAGTTGCATTAAATGAGATAGTATAAGAAATAAAGGGGAGTAAATCTGAACTACCCTTAGGCCCAAGGGAATTTGGGTATGTTATATGGAAAGGAAAGATTGTGAAAATTACTGCCATTTCTACTCTCCTCATCACCGTCATCATCGAGCTGATTATTAAGTGCACGTTTGTCTACAACACTTCAGCAGGGTGTCTCTCTCTCCCTGCTGCAGGGTCTGGATTTCACACCGATTCATCTCATCCCTTTTGGTCATTATGTTACCAACTGTCATGTCACCATATTACTTTTAAAAACAAAAATAAAAATGCTCCATTTCTGAGGATGTTCTTAGCGTAGACAACTGCTCCATCCACCAGCCTCCGGCTGTGTTTTGATGAACCAATAAAAATAGTCACAGAACTGTGGAGTTAAAACCTGTAGGAAAAATGGCATTACTTAACGTTCACTAATCACTTGAAAACTGTATTTTCTTTTCTTTCCACCCTTCCTTCCTCCTTCTTTTCCTTCCTTCCTATGTTCCTTCTTACCTGCAAATATTTATTATATCTCCTAGACCAGACTATAGAATTTAACAATAAAACGTGCAAACATGTATTATTGCCCTCAGATAATTCCCAGTGTTGTGGCAATATCAACAGTGTGATGGCAGATAAAATAGCACAAAGCCCAGAGTACCCAGAACCATTTAAGGAAGTACATAAGACAGCCCCAGGCTAGTCAAGGAGAGGGTGGGGTATAGAAGGAAACTGTAGGTGTTAACCAAATGAAGAAGTGAGAAAGAATGTGGTAAACATAAAGAATATATTTACAAAAGCTTAGAAGAGAAATAACACAGTGAACTACAAAATGACATGACTAGATTATAACCTCATTTGTATTTTTATATTTCTTTTCTACCAAACCCTACCACACTTACTACATTTGGTACTGAACTTAAGTTCTTATATTTTCTTAAAAAGAAAAGAACAGGGGCACCTGGGTGGCTCAGTCGGTTAAGTGTCTGACCCTTGACTTGACCTCGGGTCATGATCTCGTGGTTCACGGGATCAAGCCCTGCATCTGGCTCTGTGCTGTCAGCACAGGGATTCTCTCTCTTTCCCTCTCTCTCTGCCTCTTCCTTGCTTGCACTCTCTTTCTCTCAGAGGACAGAACAACAAAAAGGATATATGTATAATAAAAATGCTCATAAACTTCAGAAATATATGCACTTTTGTTTAAACTTTTAATTAATGACCTGAAAGGGCATAATACAAAAGTGAAATTTCTGTGACTTACCAAAAAAATAAAAAGATGGTGAAGAGAGGTAGCAACACTGACATAATTGAAAACATCAGGTTCTCTGGATCTAAAGGAGCAGGAATAGGTATGCAAGAAGAGGACAATCAGATTGATGGGTTTAGCTATTATAACATTGAATAAAAGTGTACACGGTGGAAAATATGGACCAGAGTAATGCCATGGGGGCCATCATATGAAGGCCAACATGAAAATAATCCTTCCTAATTTTTCTCCCCAAACTATCCCATTAGATTCAGGTGTAGAATTTAGTGATTCGTCACGTACATCCAGCAGCCAGTGCTCATCGCAAGTGCTCTCCCTAATCCCCATTACCTATGTAAACCATCTCCCTGCCCACCTGCCCTCCAGCAAACCATCAGTTTGTTCTCTATAGTTAAGCATGTTTCTTGGTTTGCCTCTTTTTTTTTCCTCCACTGTGTTCATTTGTTTTGTTTCTTAAATTCCACATATGAGTGAACTCATATGCCAAACCTTTCCATTAAAAGCTAGTGAAATCATTCTTGCAGAAGTACTGAACATCGCACCCTTCTATATCTAAATTAGCTGTGAAATTCAAGACCTGTATACACACCCATTGTTCTTCATCCAGTGCTTACAGCAGAGCCCTGCCAGGAAGTTGGCTTTGCACTGCTCAGCTTTAACTTTCTTTTTACCATCTTAACCTAAATGGATGGAGTCACTGTGCTTACATTCCCCCATCTTAGTGAGCATCAGCAAGCAGGATTCTCAGAAAATGGGACTTTTTTCAGTGCCCCCAAGTCTCCCTTTTCTTCTTGCTTCCACATCTTCATTTAATATTTCTCTGGTTTCCCACTTAGAATGTATCAAGACTTGCATTTTAGAGAAACTCTTCTAATCATTTATCTATAGCACATGATGTGCTAAGTTTACCTGGGTTATTTCCTATTAAGTAAGTCATCACTAACTGTAGAAGACAAATCTTCAACCCTGAATAAGAGGAATTTTTTAAATACAGTTTATTTATTTATTTTGAGAGAGAGAGAGAGAAAGCATGAATGGGGTAGGGGCAGAGAGAGAGAATCCCAACCAGACTCTGCACTGTCAGCGTGGAGCCCGATGCAGGGCTCAAACCCACCAACTGTGAGATCATGACCAAAGCTGAAGTAGGATGCTTAATGACTGAGCCACCCAGGCGCCCCCGTAAATAAGAGGAATTTTAAAAGCAAACTGAGCAAAATGACAGAAACTTGCCTAGAAGGAAGTGAGGACTGGGAAGGGACTGCTACAGGACTTATCAGAGGTCCTGTGAATATGACATTAAAAATACTGAACATCCAGAACCCCACTGCCATAATGCTGAGTCCTGCACAAATTGGCCACAGTTTATATTTCAGTTGCTAGATCATAGAGTATCCATGTTTATAAATCAAAATACATGAAAACAACTTATTTCATCTACCTCACTCAGAAAGTAGGCTCCCTACTGAAAAGAAAAAAAAAAAATGTTTGCGTGCCACCCATGCTACTTCTCTGCTTGTTTGATTTCAAAGCCAGAAGTGGCTTATAACAAATAATACTAAAATTTTAGGAATCATATGTATTAATCATTAATTAATTGACCATTTGCAAATAAAAATAGGGTCTATGTGTCACTTTATTCTCAGACAGGTAATGAGGAAAAAAGCATCAATTGATCAATACACATATGTGATTAAGAACACTGAGCTGATTTCAGCACATTGGAGCTCTGGGCCAAGGACTACCTTTGACTTGCTTTCTGACCTTTGGCAAATCAATTAAAATTCATCTCTATTCATATTCCACATCTTCAAAAAATGAAGATTTTCATTTATTTTTTTAATGTTTATTTTTGAGAGAGAGACAGAGACAGAGCGTGGGCAAGGGAGGGACAGAGAGAAGGAGACAAGGAACCGGACGCAGGCTTCAGGTTCTGAGCTGTCAGCACAGAGGGGATGGAACTCACAGACTGTGAGATCATGACCTGAGCCTAAGTCGGATGCCGGACTGAGCCACCCAGGCACCCCTGACGATTTTTATTTTTAAACCTCCCTATCCACCCAAGCAATTGCGGAAATTTAAGAGATGAACTTTAAAAAAAAAACCAAAAAAACTTTGCAATAAGTACCACACAATGAGCACTGCTTTAAAGCAATGCATACATGGCAGAGCCCCATAAGTATTCATGAAACAAAGGAAAATTTCCAGAAACAGTACTTGGAGAAATTAAAAGAGAGTCTCTTCTGGAAGGAATGGAAGCCTAAAGCCAAACCACTAGAGTGAAAATGTTTGAGATATTGGCACATAGCTAGGCATGGTGTTTGAAAGAGAAGTTCCCATTATGAGAGGAAACGTTTTCCTATTGTCAACATCTCTTTCATGTCTCTCCCTTGTTTGCAGCCCCGCTGTATTGCTGCTGATGCCAAGGTGAAAACCAGCATGATGCTTTAGAAGGTGTATGTTAGTTTCTTCAAAATAATGGTTTTCCATCAAACAGCACACGCTTTGGTCATTCCAATATCTCTTCCAAATTTAATGCACATTTTCTTTCTCTAGATCCCAGATGTATTTTACTCTGATTTCCTCAAGCAACAATAATTTATTTTTAGATATTGAATGGTATGTGTAAATTATAAACATTTTTTTTTGTTTTTTTAAATTATTTTAAAGCTGTTTTTTCATTTGTTTGTTTGTTTGTTTAGAGGGAGAGAGGCAGAGGGTGAGAGAGAAAAAGTCTTAAGCAGGCTCCACCTCAGTGCAGAACCTGACGCGGGGCTTGATCCCATGACCCTGGGATCACGAGTTGAGCCAAAATCAAGTGTCAGATATTCAACCTTCTGAGCCACCCAGGTTCCCCCACCCCCGACGAAAATAGATTTTTAACATACTTCCCCCCCCCCCCCAAAACACACACATGAAGATCACTTGGGCTGGATATTACACTATTTTAAACATCATTTTAATTTATATGTGGTATTTTTATATAAGCACCTTTGGAATTAACCAGGCATATGTTGCTAACGTAGAATAGTTAAATATGTATAGCATATATGCTGAATCAGCAGTGTGTAGATATAATACCTATGATGACTTTGCAAGTCTCCATGGGCCTGACTTGTAAACCCCAAATTTCAAAAGTTACATCAAATTTCCCAAACTATATAATTCTATAATATTATATAATGCCTAAAAGCCTTAAAAATATAGTACCACATGGGAAGTTAAGTTTTCACATTTGTCCAGTTTTGGAAAGACCCAGTGTGAGGAAAGCTCAAGGAAGAGGCTAAGGTAAGTTGTAAGAATGATGGTACCTTTCCTTGTCCTTGATCTAGGTCTCTGATTGATGGATCAGAGCTCTCTTAGATTGATTGACCCTGGAAGAAGGGCAGCAGAATTAGCAACTGATCTTGAAAACAAGGTGGAGTATGCCATTCAATAATATTTATTAATATGGGGAGATATTTAAATGTATTGTTAAAATGAAGAGGCAAATTATAAGATAGCATGCACAGCAAATCATCATTTTGTGAGCAAGAAATAAAAATATATTTAAGTACATATAAGCATGGATTAGTAGAGATTATCTCTAAGTGATGGAGTTATTAAAGATTTTTTGCTTTGTATGTAATTTCTAATATTACTTCAACAAACATTATTCTGTCATAAAAGAAATGGTCTTTTTAACTTTAACAATAAAATTTTTGTTTTCTCTTCTGAGATACTCTTTTAACATGCAGATTTGATATTTAGACATAAATTTTCCTTCATGTTACATGCATATTTGTATATACTGTATAGATTATATAAACAAATGTATCTAGTAACTAATGACAGATTTGCATGCATATAAAATTAGCCAGATCTTTTTTAAAAATTTTTTTAATGTTTATTTATTCTTGAGAGAGAGAGAGAAAGAGAGAGAGAGAGAGAGAGAGAGAGACAGAGCATGAGAGGGGGAGAGGCAGAACGAGAGAGGGACAAAGAATCTGAAGCAGGCTCCAGGCTCTGAGCTGTCAGCACAGAGCCAGATGCGGGGCTCGAACCCACAAACCGTGAGATCATGACCTGAGCCGAAGTTGGACACCCAAACAACTGAGCCACCCAGGTGCCCCTAAAATTAGCCAGATCTTTTAACCTAACTATTCAATAGTAACCAATTTTGCTGAGACCCTTCAGTTAATTTTATTGCATGCTAACAATAGATATGCATTTTTGACTTATTAAACTAATAGGGTCATGTGAAACTAATAGTTGTTGGTTTGTTTCTACAATTACATGCAGATATTCCTAGAATCATAAAATTATTTAGGGCTGAAAGAGATCATTCAGCTTAACCCATTAATTTACAGATAAGGATGCTGAAGCTCAAAGAGACTAAGAAATGACCCAAGGTCACCACTTTAGTTCACCGCAGGCAAGCTTTCCGAAATTGAGCCCATTTAAGGTCATAGTGTGTACAACAGAGCCGGATAGGATTTACTTTTTTCCTCTAAAATTGTTTGCTTTACTCTCTTTGAAATTTTGAGGTTATCCTTATTTATATTTAAAGTGCTTATTTTATCCCTTTAAAATGTGTCTTTTAATCTTAATAAATTGCTTCAAGGGAAACCACATTTAAAGCACTCATGGTCCTAAAAATGTATATTAAATATAAGGCGATGGCTTTAAAAAAAGTTTTGATCTTATGTTCTCTGATTCCATTTTTGCCGATTTGTTGAATTTTGAAGAGCAGTTTTAAGTATTTCAATTTAAAGGTCAAGTGGTGTGAACGCATGTGTCTGACAGTCTTACGTATGAATGGTTCAAAAATAACTTAGTGTTACACATAGTCACGCGCGCACACACACATACACACAAACGTACACACATATACATATAGTTACAACCATTTAGCTCATTTTACAATAAGTGATATTGAGTACAATAATCTATTTTAAGTATTTTATATGAGGAATAATTTAAAACATCGATCCCATTTAGGAAGCAATGTGGTATAAGGGGAGAGCTTTGGAGTCTTAAACACATGGAACTCCAATCCACCCATCAATATTCAGACCTTAAGGTAAATAGTTCAACTTTTCTGAGCCTGTTTTCTTATCTGAAAATGGAATTTAGATCTACGTACAAGTATGTTTTTGAATAAGAAATCCTATGTATAGCACCTAGATTATTGAAGGATATTAGAAAACATTCAATACATTCATTGCACCTTATTTCTAATTTAAAGTTTATATAAAGAATGCATGAGCAATATTCTCTTTGAACTCCAATGAATCTATAATTTCCTTCCATTCTTACTCATCTGATTGTTCCCTGTTATGATGGCAGTTTACAGTCTCGTTTTATTCCACAGCTGGGCAGACCATGAAAAGTAGATTCCAGAGAAGACCTGCTCTCCTCAGAGGAGAATAGGAAGCTTCCAAAAAAGATACACCATATATTTTACATTTAAGAAGTTCAATCATCTTCTTTCATGTGCACAGATAGTCAGATTGTGAATGACTCCAAAACCTATCAAATGTATAAGGTTTCTTAAAAGTTTATTCTTAGTCATCGAACTCTACATGAATGCAAACAATAAATGTTGCTGAGGATGTAGGTGTTAACTGTCTTTATCTTGAAGAAGTGTGAACAGCAAACTAAGGAAGACGCAGCAGCTATCCCCAATTATTTACATGGCTGTCACATTGGATCGGCCAAGGTTGCTAGTTTCAAGCAACAGGAATGGACTTTGAATGGCTTAAGTAGAAAGCAAATTATGGAGACAGCATTGGGTAGCTGACAAAATCACCGTTAAGGCTAAAGAGCCAGGAAGATGGACCTGAACAAGGGAGGTTTAGTGGCAGCCAAGATCCCATCCCAGATCATCCCACATAACCAGTCTAATAAGCACACTGCTGCTGCCTCACTGGACATGGGGTCTCACAGCCTGTACGCCATCACCCCACCTCTGAACCCTGACTGCCTTGGCTGCTCTCCTGCACCGTCGCCCTTAGAAACACAACCCTGCAACTGCAGCCACGCCACCCCTTGCTGCTCTGGTGCATGTTCTGTGATCTGTCCTTTCTTCGTCACTAGCACCAGATTTAAAGTTGAACTTAAAGGGGCACCTGGGTGGCTCAGCCAGTTAAGTGTCCGACTTCAGCTCAGGTCATGATCACCCAGTTGGTCGGTTCAAGCCAAGTGTGGGGCTCTGTGCTGACCTCTCAGAGCCTGGAGCCTGCTTCAGCTTCTGTATCTCCCCCTCTCTCTGCCCCTCCCCTGCTGTGCACTTGCTCATGTGCGCTCTCTCTGTCTCTCTCAAAAATAAATAAATAAAGATTTTAAAAAATTAAGTTGAGCTAAGGGAGAATGGGAATAAATGCATAAATAAATAAATATCTGCCTTTGCCTCTCCCTACCTCCCCAAACAAAATTCACAAATCAGTGAATTCTCTAAACACAGGAAGGGTTCAAAGTTTGGACAGCCAAGGAAACAGACAAAATAATCCACTAGATAAATGGAAGGGGCAGGAGAGTTTTTCTGAGTTTCTACAACAGAAAGTAGGAGTTGGAAGTTAAATGGGGGTGGGGGAGGAGGAGTTGGGGTTTGCCGATTTAAACATGGTAAGAAATACCACAAAATAAAACTATCAAAGAATGAAAGAACAGCACTAGAAAGCTGGGACTCCCTGCTACTGCTGGAGTTGAAGTCAGAACTACTTCAGAAAGGAGTGCTGTAGAGAAAAATCCACAGTGTCAGTCAAAATTCCTAGGATTTTGTCCTTCTGATGAGATTAGGATTCTGCCTCAGGTTGTGTTTTTGGTCTGTTTCTACCATTTTTTAGGTTATGATCTGGTTGCAAATATCTCCAGGAGCCTGGGACAGCCCGAGCCCCCACCCTCCTGTGCATCCTCAACCAACTTAGTACACTCCCAGCTGATCCCAGGGAGCTGAACAAATGGTATCTTTTATGTCTGCTATACCATGAATATGGCTGAGAAGTTGATCCCAAGGAGATAAAAGTCACTATCTTTACAAACTTAACAAAATATATTTCTACACTCTATCTACCTACATAAAATATACCTACATATGACATGTGACATGATACATATGTGATATATATATATATATATATATATATATATATATATGTATATATATGTCATATTTCCTATTTAAAAGTAAAAGTGCTAGTGGTATAAATCTAGCAGACAGCATAGATTGTAAATAATAACAATAAAGCTAATACATCACTTACTTTTATGTAAAAAGTACAATCAGACCCCTGACTTTTAGTTGTGACTGGTATTTGCAGGGCTTTGCATTTACTGATGCTTCTGAATTTGTTTATTAATAATAATGGCACTGTTTGTAGTAATATAGGTATTGCACTGTTAATTGCTTTAGCACTGTTTTTTTTTTTAATTTTTTTTAACGTTTATTTATTTTTGAGACAGAGAGAGACAGAGCATGAACAGGGGAGGGTCAGAGAGAGGGAGACACAGAATCTGAAGCAGGCTCCAGGCTCTTAGCTGTCAGCACAGAGCCCGACGCGGGGCTCGAACTCACGGACCGTGAGATCATGACCTGAGCTGAAGTCGGCTGCTTAACCGACTGAGCCACCCAGGTGCCCGCTTTAGCACTGTTTTAAGTGCTTACGTATATCATCTAATTTAACCATCACAGTGACACAGTAAGTTTTTTATCCTCATTACCAGATGAAGACATAGCCTTGAAGCTGTTACCTATGCTGTCCAGCTTTGCAGAGCTGGCTGGCAATAGACTCTATGATGGAACCAAGGCCTCTCTGACTCCAGCATCCCAGCTCTTAGCGATGCCCCTCAGCTTACTGATACCTTTACACCTTTTCTGATGACTAAGTCCTAGCCTTTCCAGAATTGCTTCTCAGCTACCAATAGCTGCTCTATTTCTTGATGTATAATTTCAGTATATGCTCAAGGCATTTATGTTGTCCACCTGCTTTCATCCACATAGCAACTAAGTATTCAGTTTTATAGCTATCATTTATCTCTTTACGCAGATCTCTCCCAACAGAAAACAGTGCAACAAGCCTCCCTTTAACACTGGGAGAGCAGCCAGGCTCCAGATCCCCTTGTTTGGATGTCTCCTATGTTCAGCATAACCCACAGACAATGCACATAAAACATCTCAGGAAGTTGCAGGGGTGTCAAAGTTGAACTTGAGTAATCCATGGGGGAAGGTTTCAGAGGAATCTGATGTTTTGTAATAGCACACAATTTTACAAAAACTAGTTACACTCACAGTGGTTTTAAAATTAATCCTGTCAAACATCAGAGGCCCCACTATTAAGGCAAATACTACTGAAGGTGTCGTCTCCTTCCACCCAATGCAAAATTCTGCTCTACAATATCCGTGACAGATGATTCTTTACCTCTGCCTAAGCACTTTTGGGAATGGAGAACTCTGTTCTATTTTATACTGAATGAATAGCTTCCTGTTACTGCTGGCATTAAGTTTTTCAGGCCTAGAAATCTGGATTTATTTTATCAGGTCACCAGGGAGATCCAGAAAATAGAACCATATGACTGCTATTCTAGGCACTGTTCTTTCATTAACAAGGTATCTGGAAACTAAATGAATAATCAGAAGGATGCTTTCTAAACTTAGGATAATAGGAAATAAAATTACATATTATTATGAAATTTCCCCCTTAAGTCATGAACAAAGCTTCATAAATTATTCCCGTCCAACCACAGAGAGAACATTTCTAATAACTGGGATGTACAAGGTCTCTCTCTTGCCCTTTCTGAGAAAATGCCAAATAAATTCAGTCTAATTTCTCAGATAACCAGTTTTTATCAGCCACCAAATCCATAACCTCATGCCAAACAAACCTCATGCCTCATACCAGAGTGATGGCACATCAAAAACTCAATAATGGCTGTCTTTTGCAGGCTGGGACTGCATGATGAACATACTGTGACACAAGTGGGCCCCCTAGTAGCAAAGGGGATAGGATCCGGAATACCAGAGATTGGAGGGCAGCACTCAGCTTCTGAAGCAAAGTGGACAGAATTACTTTAAGTGATGGCAAGATCAAAAGGGCAGTACCTGAAATGTAAGTGGGGTTTAGGGGTGGGGAGGCACTTTAGAACAGTGCCTAGAATAGAGAACTAATAAGAGAGCTACTTAGAAAGAGATCAAGAATGAATGAGCAGAAGCCTGATATCAGCTATCCTAATTGAAAGTCACCATCCCTCATATTTTCTAGATTCATACCCTATGTGTTTCTTACTTTGGCTGGTTCTAATTTACAGTTCTGAGACCAAAAACCCATAACCAAAGGAGAAGTAAGATCTTTTTGCAGATGGATCCTGAAACTATACAGCGTGTATTCAGAAGTATTTTTCTCTTTTCCTTCTTAAAAGTGTCTATGGCTATTTCAAGTAACCATACACGAAGTTCATACATGAGTCTGAACTTGGCTCATGACTGGCATATTTTGTGGGTATAAGCAAAACATGGACTGTTATTGCTCTATAGCTCCTACTTAAGAATAACCTCAAATGACAGCAATGAGGAATATCCTTCCAAAGAACAGATCTTTGGGCTTTAAGTTTGCTCATCCACTTTGAGTGAAAAGAAAAGTTGCCTGAGGTTATAGTCTCATGAACAGAGGTGATTGATTTTGGTTTGCTGGTCAGAACCATCAGAGGGGAGATTCCACAATCGGGAAAAGTCATTTCAAGGAAGCAAGTAAGTTCAAATGACTGGATCTATGGTGAAAAGCAAAACATGTTAGGATCTTTGCCCCACACATTAATGTTCATAAAAACCATCCACTGAAGAAGAGACCTGAAATAACCAAGGCACAAGATAATTTGCCCAGTAGATGTCAGCCAGCTTCTCTCTTTGGCCATCTCAGTGCTTATAGAATAGGCTTCTGAATAGAGTAAGCATGTGGGAGAGATGGACCCAAGAGCACAGGCTGCTTCTCACAAACGCTGATCTAGCTAGTGCTGCTCATAAGCATCCGACCTGCCAGTAACAGACAATGCTGAATTCCCCGAATGATGCCAAACAGAAATCTGGTGGCACACTGATTATATTGTAGAAAGGGCAATGTTGCATCATGACCTTGATTAACATGTACTTGGGTATGAGCTTTCTTCCTGCTTAGAGTGCCACAGCCAGCACCTTTCAAGGACTCACAGAGTATCTGTGAGCAATTGACATGGGACCTCTCAAAATATTATCTTAAACTAAGGGCCTCATTTTATGACAAAGGAGCATGGCAATGGATGTATAACCATGAGATCCACTGTCCCTAATCACATACTACAACATTTAGCAGGTACTATTCTGATAAAGTGTTGGAATGATCTCTGGAAGTGTTATCAGAGGCACAGCCTGGAAGTGACAGGATGAAATGGTATTCTTCAAAATGTGATACATACGTTAAGCCAAAGATCATTATATGGTACCATATACCCAATGTATAGAATATATGTGTCTTGGAAACAAGGAGAGGTAGAAGTGGTCCTGTTTACCATGCATCCTCCTTATCTACTCAGGGAATTTGTGCTTTCTCTCTCTTCACCTTTAGGCTCTGTAGGCCTAGAGTTCGAGGTACCTTGCTTCCACAAGAGTCCCACTGAACGTTATGCTGTAGCTACCATCTTAACACTTTGGGCTACTTGTACCAGTAAAGCAGTAAGAAAAGAAAAAAAAAATCTCTGGGCAGGCATAACTGATCCTGATCATCATGAGGATGTAGGACTGATGTTATATAATAAGGATAGGAAGGAATACATTTGACACTCAAGTCATCCCTTAGAGAGCATCCATAAATATGCCCATGCTCAGTAATAATCTGAGGAGGTAATTAGAGCTCAGACTCCTCATGGCCAAGCATCTGGGTCAACTTACCAGGCAAGCTGCCAGATTGAGGAAGATGATGAGTATCAGTCCTAGACTCAGAACCAATGGTGCAGTGGGAACCATAGGTTTTTCTACTAACTCTTCTTATAAGTTCTCCCAGAAATTGTGACCACCAGAAGATTTTGAGAGGCTGTGATTGGATTGAGTAAACTTAATTGAGAAGCAAGTGAATTTAAATATTTCTATAGGTAGACTATATTCAGTGCTATTGGTGACCAACTCTTTTTTTTACCAGCCACGGCTCCCATCCCAGACGTGATATATTCTGATAGCTTCTTCAAGTGGTAGCTAAGAACAACTCACGGCTGTCCCTTTATTCAGGGACTGGATGGTGTCTGGTCAAGTAGAAGCTGCCACATCCTGCAACTATGGCCTGCACATGGGAGGGCAGACTTTGGCCAGTAATTGACCGACATTACTGATTTACTGACTTAGTATGTCAATTTGTACAAGTCAGGCAGATTTTAAAATCGTACTGGTCAGGACTATTGTCCCCAAACCTGTGATAGCATCCTAGTTGGCTGACATTTCTTTAGTACCATTCTCCTCAAAGTCATCTTGTACACTATGTCAAGTGGATCTCCCTAAACTCCATTTTCATCATGTCACTCTGCCCTTCAGAAATCTATAACGGTCACTTAATGCCTACCACATTAATACTCTTCTTATTACAGGTCTGTTTAACAAATATTAATTGAGTATAGTTGCTGCGCCATAGACAGAAGGTACAAAAATGAATAAGAAATGGTACTCATCCTCAAATTGTCACCATCTGCAAGAGGAAAAATGGACTGATTGCTTTTTAGAGGAGGACCACGCTCTGCCAATATTTGTATCCCCAACTCATGGAGAACAACTCTGCCTGATGAGCTCGGGAAAGGCCTCATAAGGGAAATGACAGTTGAACCTGGCCTTAAAAAAATGGAAGAGTAAGAATTTTTCTTAGGTAGCCTAAGAAAAGTGCTTTCAATGAAGAGATTACAATATGAACATGGGTGCAGAGGAAAGTGTATTGAATTTCTGAGCTACCAGAGCAGTAGCTCTCACTTTGTTGCAGTCACACTGATATGTTGGGTGAAGTGATATAACTTGTTACGCGCTGAGGTGTTGACTGACCGACTTACTGAAATAAATTAGAGAAAATTCAAAGCTCTCCTTTAAATAATGCCAGTACCTCATTCTATTCTGATATCTTCTGTGAAGATAAGACTTTGGCCTGGTCCAAAGACAGGTCAGGCCTTTGTCCCTGCCTCCTGGGAAGTAATTTCTAAATTTCTGGAACTTCCCAAAAGATAGCAGTGCCTTTGTTATTCATGGGGGACCCCTCCAACCAGCCCTGACAGATTATGTTAACAAGGTGACTCATGTTAGATCCCTCAGGTCATGTGATAATAGGCTGCCCTCTGGGGAAATGGGGGTGGTTGAAGACTTCAGTTAATGTGGGCAATCAATCAAACAATCATGCCTACATTATGAAGCCTCAATCAAATCTGCAGGCACCAAAGTTTGGGAGAGCTTTCCAGGTGAGGAATACTTTTAGTGTATTATCACACTCTGTTGCCAGGAAGGTAAGGCACTGTATGCATCCTGAAGAGGATGGAAGCTTTGCATTTGGGATCCACCCTATGTGTTTCTTGCTTTGGCTGGTTCTAATTTACATCCTTTCCCTAGAATAAGCTATGAATGTGAATATTAAAAGATTTCAGTGAGTTCTAGAAGTCTTTCAAGTGAATTATCAAAACCAGGGGTAGTTTGGGGAGGCCCCTGAACCTAGGGTGAATGTCTGAAGTGTGAGGGCTGTCGTATGTGGAATCTTCCCTCTGAGTTTGTAGTTAGACCCTAACTCCTTCCAGTCACTGTCAAAAGGCTTGGGCAGACCTGCAATCCAGAGAACTGTACTTTTAATGCTACAGTTTGGCTCACTGGATGCTTTCTTGATTGGAACAGTAAAGTCAAAGTGTGCCACCTGGTAATTATACATAACCCTGGGTCATGCATGAGCGTGCCATCCATCCTGTGTGTCCTGCTGAAGAAGGATGTGTGTGGGAGGATGTGGTAGAGAATGAAGTCACCAAAGTAGGTATTGTCTAAACCAGTAATTCTTTTATACACTAGTTTTTGAAATGAACAGTCACATAGTCTGGTAAAAATCTATAATCTAGAAAAATCCTGATATTTTACTGAAAATAACACAGTATTTGAAATCAGAGACCTATGTTGCTCTTTCTAGCTATGTGGGTTTTAGCTTTCTAGTTGGTCACTGACTTTCAGTCTCTTTATGTATGGAATGAGGATAAAATAAGGAACAATTTAGAGAATTATGAATTTTGAATGGAAAATGTACGACATAGAAAAGTACTTTATAAGCCTTAAAATGCTAATGATGTTAGTAAATAAGAAGGGTTTTGTTTCTTTTTTCCCATCAAACTTTACATGACTCAAAAATTTATTTATACTTCTTCATACTTAGTTTCCTTATCTGTAAATGATGAGATCATTTCCACTCCACTTCTTGGAGTTATCTTACTACAGATATTTTCACTATAATCTTTCCCTTATGCATCAAAATCCTGATGTGTTTTGTATCTTTAAAAAAAAAAATAACTTCCTTCCAAACCCACTGTTCCTGATAGAAAGAAGCAATCACAATGAAAAATTGATCATTGGGTTTATAACTCTCTATTTGCCAAGACAAGCATCATAATTTTGACCAAAAGCATGCTCAATAATGAGAGATATATGTCACCTAAGGGAGTGAAAAGCAATATAAAAATTTGCCAAGCAAAAACTTTCTAATTAACTATCAGTGGAAATATTAATTAGCAAATTATATTCATATAATAATTATATAATTTCACACATCATTGGTTGTCTTTTAAAGAAATGTAGGTAATGAAATTTATACAATTTCAGTTCCTTGTTTCCTTAATTTCTTCATGGGAGCCAAATTGTTGCACTTTTCAGGGAAATACAGGTTGTGGTGGAGAGTGTCTGTAATCAGTCATTAGTGATTCTGAGAATGGGACAGATTCATTCTTCCACTTAGCAACTCTCATATTTATTATAGCTGAACACTATTTTGACAAAAAACAATTTTTCTCTATTTTCACCTTTTCTTTATCCTAATTCAAACAGGTGAGACTGTGTGTGGCAGTGTGGAAAGCAGCAGGCATGGCTTATTGCAGTGAGGACTGTGTGTGGCAGTGTGGAAAGCAGCAGGCGTGGCTTTCTACAAAACTAACTCTTCATTTATTTCTGAAAGCTAAAGCCCAGGAGGAAAAAGGGGAGTTATGGGTAGAGGCAAACGTCTTTTAGAAACTTAAGAAGAGAAAAAAACCTCTTTCTTTTCTAATTCTTTTTTAATGTTTATTCGTCTTCAAGAGAGATAGAGACAGAGTGTGAGCAGGGGAGGGGCAGAGAGAAAAGGAGACACAGAATCCGAAGCAGGCTCCAGGCTCTGAGCTGTCAGGACAGAGCTTGACACAGGGCTCAAACTCACAAGCCACGAGATCATGACCTGAGCTGAAGTCGGATGCTGAACAGACCGAGCCACCCAGGCACCCAAAGAAAAAGCTCATTCAAAGCAATAAGGGATTTTCCATGTTGGGAGGAGGTGGGGGACAAGTGAGGTCTATTGTCGTGAACTGGCCAGGACACCAGGGGAAGCTTCCTGGCTGTACCCTGGTAGGCAACAAGGCCCAGAGGGCAATGGCTGTAAGTAACCAGGGGTCTCTAGCCTTTATGCGTCTTGCTTCCCAAGCATGGCAGAGAAGCAGAAGTTGGAACTGAATGGCCCGTGTGAGCAATGGCCATTTTACAGTTTATCTGTGTGATAAACTATAAAAACACATATAAGATTAGAAGGTTGCCCCACAAAACCCCTAATATATTGTCATTGTGCATAAGTTTGATACAACCACAGGAAAGCCCCAAACTTATTGCTACTGGGGACCAAGTATCATACCAGACCAGCAGGAGTTAAATTGGAAATATTTTTTAAATGCTAACAAACAAGGGATGTACTATTTCCAGTATACCTGGGTCTATACTCAGTGTAAAATATAAAAGTGCTTAACTTTAAAAATTTCAGAGGTAATATTGGCACTTAAATATTGTTTAGAGTATAGCTAACTACTACCAAAGACATAATGAAACCATGGGCATCCTATTTAGTCAATAAATTTAAAACTCCAAACATTTGTCCAGACAAATCCTTGGGAAAAAAATTTTATTGACTAACTTATAAATTTCCTATTTTTTCCCTATCATCACTTACTTTCTGATGTACACGAAATACTGAAACTATTGAAATCTGAGCAGCCACAGAGAGAAGATACAGAAGCCAAAGACCTGGAGAATGAGCAATTTAGATGGCCCCTGGGTAAACAAAAATTAATTGGTAGATTGAATGTTGCTACCCAAAAGAATTCTTTTAGGTAGCATTTGTTTTTGTGCTTTTATTTTTCCACATGCAGATATTGATTGATACATATTATACAGATTTATACTTTATCATCCACTTAATGGAAAAATCACCTTCTGGTGCCTTTTCTTCAATGTTTTTACAGGTACATGCCTATCAACTCTCTCCTAGAAAACATCAAGGCAGTCACAGCCAGTCTGCCAGTCCTATGACCTAGAAAGATTCTATTTTTTTAGCTTGAAGTTTCAAAGAAGAGAGGGATATTAAAATAGAAAGTGAATTTTCAAACTGGTATGAATACTAATCTGAGATGACCTGTCTTTATTTTTTCCTCTATAGACCAGAATGCCTCATTTTTAAATGTATTCTTTATTTTTCATCCCTTTATTGTTTACTGTATCACAGCTAACTGCCAGATACTATACGTGCTCTGGGGATACGTATCTGGAAAAAATCAATGTGCTTGCCCTCAAAGAATCATGCCTAGGGAGTAGGCAAAACTATGTAAACAACTAATTGTATAGACCTAGCAAAATCTGGTAAATAATACCATAGAAATATGTCCAAAGTGCTGGGTCACCCCAGAGGAGAGCATGTTTGCTTCTGCCCAGAAGAATGGGTGGCAAGGACACATCAGAAAAGGATTCATAAAGAGGTTGCTGTCTGGGCTGGTCCTTGCAAAATGTGCTTGGGAGGGGACAGCATTCTGGGTATAAGAACTTGCATAAACAAAAAGGCAAGGACACGGACATAAAGATGCCCATATTCAAGAGATGTTGATGAAACGACATTTGGCAGGCAGGGAGGCAGGGCAGAAGAATGAGGCGATACAAGGCTGGAAAGGCAGGTGATCATGTCCAAAATTTCTTTAAGCTTCATTTCTAACATTGCTTTCTCACTACATGTCTCCATATATTGGAGCAGTTGACATTGTCTACATAAAGAAGAATTTAAGTCAAGTTTAAAGTTATTTAGTCAAGTTTGAAATTACTTCAATCGGCCCCTAGTACCTCAATTAGCATTTTAAGAAGTCTGGCAAGGCAGATGCATAATTTTCCTCAGACTTTCTTTAGTGTTAATGTGGGAAAGCATCATATTCTTAAAGCCTGGTCACTAGTGAAAAATGACTCATTTATAAAATCTTAACCAATTTTTGTTCGGATATGGTGTTTTGAATTCCAATGTTACCTAATGCACATATCCCCATTTCCACAATCTAGGTTATCCTTACTTCAAATTCCATGGCTAAAATGGCTTTGGAAAGATTTTGCTGATATGAGAATCTCCTGCCTTTCATTTTATACTATAACTGTTAGAAGAGACTAATAGCTATATGTCTGTCTTGTGTCAGAAATTAGCTTACACACACACACATACACACATCAGTATCACACCATACTTTCTTGGAGTTTTCATTTCATCATACTTGTATTCATACCACTGAGTTGTAAGCTCTTTGAAGACAAGAGTCTTGCTTTATATTTGGGTCAGTTCCAGGGTGCCTAGAACAGTACCAAATAGACTTTCAGAATGTGTTTGCACATTTCAGAATGTGTTTCAGAATGTGTTTGCAAGACAACAGTCTTGCTTTATATTTGGGTCAGTTCCAGGGTGCCTAGAACAGTACCAAACAGCTTTCAGAATGTGTTTGCTAACTGATTTTCTGATCCTTACCCATTCTTCTTGCCTTTTTTGTTTGTTTAACAAATGATTATAAGCAGAGATAGAGATAAGTAAATTTAATATACAGATTCATTCGGGCAGTTTTGCCATTTACTTATTGTTTTCTTATTTCTCCCCAACACCCCATCTCCCAAGAGTATACACCTTAAAAATAGTGGCTGACAAAGATGTGCAGGTAGAGGTATGAAAATGTATAGAGGTAAAATTCTGAGTTCCTATTCCTCTGTCTGTAAAAAGCCAAATAGCCTAACTTTACTTATTTATGCACATATTATCCTAAAGTTCACGTAAAGAAAAAATGTACTGGTCTTTTCACATTCTCATTGGGACTTCAAAACGTAAAGAAATCCCCCACAACACTCAGCAAATTTGCCGTGCCTGGCCTGGTTTGCAATGTTATTAAGTGCTTTACCCTTTCTGAGTGCTTCGCAATAATTTATAAATCACTTTTTACAAAATCCTGAGGGAAAGGGAAGGAGTAATATGGCTATTTTTCTAAATTACCAAATAAGAAAGGAAGAAAGAAGGTAGGAAGAAAAAGAAGGAAACATGTTTAGGGCTCCTACTACCTTCCCTCATTTTTTCTTTCCTGGCTTTACTTACCCCCTTGGTTCATGACTTTGGAGAATATCAGTGCATATTGATATAAAAAGTATGCACAGAGAAGGAAAAATCACAAGCATGCCTCCCACTGCTGAGTGGCACAGGTTCAAAGTAAAACATCCTATCTTAGCCTTCTAAGCCATGGAGCTTAAAGGCCTGGACTCTGGGCTGCATAGTCTCACTTCTCACCTCTGCACACTTTAAGTCAGGGCCTGTCACCTCCGTTATTCTCTGGAACAAGAGGGTTCTTTCCGGTGTGACTCTCCTTTCACTTCCGGGGGAAGCAGCTGGTGCTCTGTCACCCGTCCTCCACACAACTCAGCAAAATGCTGAGTATTCCTTCCTAGCACCCCTCTTCTGCCTTTGAATCAGATTCCCCCTCAGCTGATTTCCTGGCCTGCTCCCTCCTAACTTTGCCTGCATTCTCGATCCCTTTGCTCCTCCTGCTCTGATTTCAGAAAAAAGCTTACAACACAGGACTTCACCCTAACCCTCATGCATCCATGACACACCTTATTTGAGAGGTTCTCGTGGTCTTTCTATAAATACGTAAAATACTAAAGGCCTAATTGGCCATTCTACCTCATTAACAGTCTCTCCTTTATCTGAGATTATTCTACCATCCAAACTTACAGTTTATGTGCTGACCTGATGTCTCCTCTCCCATTTTAGAGTAAAAAGAATTATGGGTTTAAGTATCAGGTTTTCTTTAATAAAGAAAAGAATAATTTCTTGCTAAGTAAGAAGAGAGAATTTGTGTTTGGCAGGGGAGGCTCTCAGGAAACTAAGGAGCACAGTGAGAATAGAGAGCAATCACTTCCTATACTGTGCCAGGGACTTACACAGGATACAGGAATTACTGCTTCTTTCTTTTTCTCCGTTGTAGACAATTGCTCTCAGGATATGAAAAGAAACTGCTTTTATGCCTGAGCTTAGGTCTAGGTCAAGGAATGAATCACCACAGACACTACAGTTTTCTAGGGCCTCCTGGTACCACTGTACATGGCTGGGTCATGTCATTTGGCTTCTATTTTATTAATCAATGAACAGTCGCAGACAATAGTATAACCTGCAGCTCAGATTAGCACTTTGCCTTCATCTTTGCCCACTTAGTAAATTACATCCTTGTGGAATAATCCATAATTTTGAAATTTATTCATGCATATTCATTCTTTCAACAACATATTGTCAAGCACTATGGTAGGGTGGATTTGTGGTCTTAATTCTTCATACCACTGTAGTTTATTATGCATCCTCATTGTTTTCATGGCCTCATGGTGAGAGAAGTGTATACTTATGCCCTTTGACTTTAGACTTGGACATGTGTCTTGCTTTGGACAATGGAATATAGTGCTCATGACTAAGTAGGGCTTTCAATTGTGCTGTATTTCTGCCATTGATGTGAAAAGAATAACCCTGTTCCCTCCATCTAGTGGGTCTCACAGAATATGTTATGTGGTACAGAGGTGCCTCAGTCAACCCACAGACCTGCAGACTAGAGTAGCATTCTCCCACCTGATCCCAGATGCATGAATGGAAATATATATATATACATATATACATGTGTGTATATATATATACATATATATACACATATATACATGTGTATATATATACATGTATTATTACAACCATTGGGATTTGAGCTGGTTTATTATGCAGAACATAATTTTCTTACTCACTGACTAATTAATATAGGCTCTAAGCTAGGGACAGGAGCCACAAAATAGGATAAAGGGTTTTTAGCCTCTTCAGGTTCATAGTTTATTAACACAGATATATGTATAAACAAATAACTTATAATGATAACATAATTTTACAGAGAGGAATGAAGAGGCATGTAGGAGTACAGAGTTGAGAACATTCTGTCTTAACAGGTTGGGGGAAAGTTGTGCATGGAAGCAAAAACATTGAAACATTTGGATAAACAGGGGAGAGGAACAGTGAGGATATTTCAGGCTGGAGAATATAAGACAGGACACCACTGGCTAAATTAGGCTCATGCAGATGACCAAAGAGACCTTTTCAGACTCTATTAAAAGTTACTCTTAACCATTGATCTATAAATGGTGCTGAAATTAGGCAAGAGTTCATAATAAATGGAGGATTAGTTAAGAAGGAGAGGTTGAATTTGTGGTCTTAATTCTTCTTATACAAGTATAACTGGGAAAATAGAAACTGATATCACTGCTTCCAATGTAGACAGGGACCTCAAGTGGGGAAAATAAATCCTTGCAGTACTGACCTTATTGAGCTTGGCTGTTCTGAATGCATGTTGAACAACTGTTTGAAGATTATCAGTTTGAAGGACTGCCAAATCATTTGGCAAAGAGAGATGCCAAGTCTTGGTCTGGCCTTGATCCTTAGGGATTATCTAACTCAAACTTTTCATCCACAGATGGGATAACTAAGACTCAGAAGATCAAAATTTGCCCAAAGTGAAAATCCTGAAGCCAGAAACCCAGTCTGATTTTTCACTCTTGATCTCTTTTCACGATACTATACTTCCTGCCTTAAATTTGCCACAGCATTTAAGGAATGGGAATGTCTGCACTGAGAGAAGGATTACAGTTGAAATTAAGAATATGTATCTCTTACGAAAGATGTAGGAGACTTAAGAGAATAGTCCATGCATGGAGACATCTACAGTATCATGCCATCCTTTATAGGAATGTTGGATGTTTAAATGGAGCTTTAGATGAAGACCTTTAGAATGTCACTGCCCAAGGTTTTAGGAAAGAGGCTTATCTTAGGGGTAGAAAGGGATGCGGTAGACATTGATAGGTACAGCTCCCGAGGAACATACCTAGCCAGGAAGAAATGACAACTGGGCTACCATCATAGCCAAGTTCTAACAGAGCAGTAGGTAGTTAGATGCCTTCTAGTTAGATACAATTTACAAAGAAAATGGGAAGATACTTTTATTTTAAAGGACACAACGTGTCGATATTAACTTTTGGGAGAATCTAGAAGCTATAAAAGCATTACTCTGTGTTCTTCTCCTTTTGAGAACATCCAGTATCTTCCATAAAGTTAAATATTTTAGTAAAAGAACCGGAGCCCTCTTCCATAGCAGAATAAAATATTACCCATTATTACAGATAGTTTAGATTAAAAAAAAAAACTCAGGAGCAGAGAACAGATTTTTTCCTAAACTATCACATTTCCAGTTGTACATATTATAGTGAACCATACTGAATAAACAACAATTAGTATTAACTGGAGAAAAGTGCCTCCAAGATGGGACATTGCCTTCCTGTTGCTGTGGCTGTTTCACTTCACGTTGTCATAGGGTAGATTCCTTATCTTTTCCATATCTGTCCAGTGGAGCTGGTTTGGGTTCTGAGCCCTCATCTCTAAATGAAAGCTGAAACTTTGATCGAGTGTAGACTTCAACCGAAACTAACGTAACACTGTGTGTCAACTATCCTCAGAAAGAAAAAAAAGAGGTCTAGTTCATTCCAAGGGAAATGACCTTAGCTTTGGGTGAATTAAATAAAAATAGAAAATTCTGAAGAACTGTTATCAATACACCACCAGAATGTTGACTTCAAAAAATGTTCCCTTTAAAGAATATAAAGGTCAAGTGAAAACAGTTACTGTGACAAAAAGTGGAGGCAAGTAGGAGTATTTAAAAAATAGGTATTGATCCCAAGCACCATCCACAAATTCAGAAATATCTCTAAGACTAAATATCTGCTATGGGTTCCTGATAAGCATAGTGAACCCAATAGATAAGCTGCTATATTTTAAACCTATTTATCCCTGAAACAACAGAAAGATTCACGCACATCCTCCTTTTGTCCCTGAACTCTGGCCTCCATGTTCTGCTCTAATTAAACTCCCTTCATCACCGTGTCTCCCCAGCTTTTTCAGATCCTTCTATAAACAGGACTCAGATGTCTGCTTCTTCATGACACCTTTCTTCTAATGCTTCTTGGCATCATTCTGTGATCATTTCACTGTCAAGTCAAATTCAATTTATCATAAAAATACCAAAGTGGTGTATCCCTCTTTCTTCAGAGTGGGTCCCAGCATGATTTCCCTAGAAAGCATCCATGTCCTTCCTTCATTTATGTAGCAAAACCTCTTCACAGTTCTATTTCACTATTGCATTTCAGTCTTCTTAACCTCTTCTTGCCTTCTCAAGATCATTTTTTTCTCCATCATTAAATTCATTTTTCCTCTTCTCTATGCTTTCTTCCTTGACGTTCTGAAACCCTAATTCATCTTCAATTCTATGTAGTCAATAGTTAATATCTTCAGATTTGACCTCTCTCCTAAGATTTTACCACATATTTCCAATTGTCTGCTAAATATCACTACTTGGTTACTCCACATATACCTGAAACCCAATAAGCCAAGACAGAACTTACTGTTTTTCTGCACAAATCCCGTCATCACTGTTTCTGTCAACACTGTGACCATTTTTCTTGAGTATGAAGCTTCAGCAATCTCAATAATTGTTTTCTTTCCCTTGCTCCAATCATTTCCCATTCTAATCCAACCACTTGCTTAGTAATTTTGAATCTACATTTTTAATATTTCCCTCACCCACTTTATTCTTTCCAATCTCATTACCTATATCCTAGTACAGGCCCTTATCATTTCTCTCTTGGTTTATTTCAAGGTTTTCCTAACTGAAGTCCCCTTTTACATGAACTCATTTAAAATATGGCCAAAATATTTCTAAATAATGCAATTCTCTGATAATGCCATTTCTTCCTCTTCCCTCAGATCTCTCAGTGTGACTCCTTTTTGTTCCACAGCCTAATATTTAAAGCATTAAGGCTCTCACTGACCTCACTCTCAAGCTTATTTCCCACTTACTCTCCATATAACCACAAGATAAGCTGAACTTAACCACTGGGTTGTTACTCATTAGGGTATAAAGTTGGAAGTTAGAGATTGTTGTTACTATGTTGGTCCTTCTGTTGAATTTGTTCTTCCCAATCACCTTTATATATCCAAATACTAGTAATTCTGCAGGGCCTAGACCATTGGCTTTATAAGTACTTTCCACAACTAGAAATAACTTCCACCCTAAAATTCAACATTTCTCTGGGCCTCTGTGTCATTTATTTTGGATTATTAAATGTATCTCTCCTACTAAATCGTAAGCTCCTAAAAGTAGACCTATTTCTAATGAACACTGTATTTCTCAGAGAATATACTCCCATGCCAATAATGTAGCAAGAATTCAATAAGAGTTTGCTTAAAGCGCAAACGAATAATTACAGGGGCACCTGGGTAGCTCAGGTCATGATCTCAGTTCATGAGTTTGAGCCTCTCATCTGGCTCTGTGCTGACAGCTCAGAACCTGGAGCCTGCTCGGATTCTGTATCTCCCTTTCTCTCTGCCCCTACCCCACTTGCGCTCTCTCTCTCTCTCTCTCTCTCTCTCTCTCTCTCTCTCAAAAATAAATAAACATTAACAAATTAAAAAAAAAAATTTAAAAAAAATGGATAACTTTTTTTTTGAAGAGTGGGTGCTCACTGTTGCATGGAAGTGTGGCTTTGTTCTCCATTTTTTTAATAAAAAAATAAGTTCAAAGTGGTGATGTAACTTGCCTAAAGTCACACAGTAAATGGCAAGACCACATTCTTAAATTTATACTTCTAACATAGATCTTTCTCTTAGTTCCAATTTCATACGTCCAATTGGCTTCTGTACATTTCCACGTAGGTGTTTCATACTCTTCTTTTGTTACAACTCTACTACCTATCCATTATAGTCCATTCTCTTCAATTTGGTCTAGACTATCATGACTTGATATCCAGGCAACTTAATTTGTTCAATAACTGACACCCTTCCCCCATTCTTTTTTAAATTCAATTTGTCCCACGTTTATCTTTCTAAATCACCACCTGTAGTACTGTCACGATCTTGTTCCAGTATTTTCAATGTCTTTCTACTTATGAAAATAAGCCCTGTCTTCTCTCTCTCTGGCAACCAACAAATTTGGCTTAACTATGACTCCAACAAATTGCTCCAAACATCCCCAACTTCTCGCCTCCACACCAAACAAACTAGTCTCTTCATGGCATTTGAACATACCATGTGTATTTCTGCCCCCCCCCCCCCCCGCTGGAATTATACACAGTCCTGCTTCAGTGAAACATACTTCTTATTCCTACCTACTTGTCAAAGCCTAAAGAGACCATATAATTAATTTTTCTTCCAAACTGGGACTCCTATGGAGGGGGGCATGGAAGGTGGGAGGAGGGGTTGATTACTCAGGGACTATTTCAGGTAAACCAGCATGTAAAATTAACCTACTTAATGCCTACATATCTTTTCACATCTGTGTCAAGTTTCATCTCTCCAAAAAATTTCCAGACTCCTGGTCCTTAAGTAACTGCTTTCTTTTTTTAGAGCAATTTTGTGTCGTGGCAAAGCAAACTAAAGTCAGAATTCTAAGACAAAGAAATGAATCCCAGCCTTCCTGCTTATGAACTGTGTGATCATGAGCAGGTTCCTTAAATTCTCAGGGATTCTGTCCTCATTTGGAAAGGGGATTATTGTTCCCATTTCTTTTCTTCCCTGTAGTAGGATCCACATCCTTGGCCTTGAAACTGTAGTGCCTTCCACTGTGGGTGGAACATACTTCCTTCTCCCACTGATGTTGGCTTTGGCCATCTGACTTGATTTAGCTGATGAAAGGTTAAGAGATATGTCATGAGCAAATGCTTTAAATGTGCTTTCATGGCTGTGTTTTCCTTCCTTTTGTGCTCCTGTGATCCACTTTAAGGATAGCATGCCCTGGGAAGCACTACTTCTTTAGCCTGGGCCTCAGAATGACATATTTAAGTAGAACTAAACCTAACTAGAAGCTGGAGTCAAGTATTACCCCCTCAAGGCCAGACAAGCCCCCACAAGATCAGGAAACGAAAAGCCACCTACAGATCAAAGGTCAAGAGAAAAATGTAGCTATAAGCCACTAAGATTTAGGGTTTGTTACATAGTTCTGTTTCAGCCCAAACTTATATAACCATCTTACCTACTTTTTTGAAACTCAAATAATTTATTTATGTGAAAATGATTTTAGAAATTGCAAATTACAATTAAATGTTATTTATGATCATGGCTACTCAGTATTATGAATTTTATATACATATCTGTGTCTCCGTATCTAAACTGTAAAATGTTAGAATTATATAAAATAATTACGTAACTATATAAGAAACAATTACATAAGATGTTACGTAGGAATAATAACCATGTAAGAATTATATAAAAAATATAATTATTTCACATATTTGCCAAAGTGTGCTGCAAGGCACCTTACCTGAAGTGGGTACTGGGGGAGTACTCTACTGCTACCATGATGCTCCTCCTTGCAAATATAGTGTCTCTATTTTTGTTCTTTTTGATCTTTATGATATTTGCATGAGGCAGTATAAGATTTTATTAAAAATGTGGATTATCAAATCAAACAGATGGATTTAGGGGCACCTGGGTGGCTCAGTTGGTTTCGGCACAGGTCATGATCTCAAGGTTTGTGAGATCAAGCCCCGTGTGGGGTTCTGCACTGAGAGCAAGGAGTCTGCTTGGGATTCTCTCTCTCTTCCTCCCTCCTTCCCTCCCCCACTTGTGTTTGTGCTCTCTCAGAATAAATAAACATTAAAAAAAAAAAAAACAGAGGGATTTGGAAATTGCCTCACTCATTATTTATAGCACTTTGCGTAAGTTGCTTAAACCCTCAGTGCTTTAACTTCTTTCCTTATAAACCAAATAATAATAATGATAATAATATTACCTTCCTAAGTTAATTTTTTTTTAATTTTTTTTTTGTTTATTTATTCTTGAGACAGAGAGAGACAGAGCATGAATGAGGGAGGGTCAGAGAGAGAGGGAGACACAGAATCTGAAGCAGGCTCCAGTCTCTGAGCTGTCAGCACAGAGCCCGACGCGGGGCTCAAACTCACAGACTGTGAGATCGTGACCTGAGCCGAAGTCGGCCGCTTAACCGACTGAGCCACCCAGGCGCCCCTCCTAAGTTAATTTAAAATTCATTAAAATAAATCATTTAGTGCAGTGACTGTCACAACTCAAAGCATCCAATATATAGCTTTTATTATATTATCCATATAGTAAGTGTTCCTTTCTCCTCTCCAGAAATTTCTAAGCTGAATTCTAAGACAATTCTATATATTCTCCAGAAAAGTGTAATTCTCTTTATGATCTTCTAAACAGACACACATACGTGTGCACGCACATACGCATGCATGCACCCCTCTTACTCGTAAGATTTTCCATAATTAGGTTGGGGAAAGTGACAAGAGAAATCATCTTGAAGGTCTTGTGTTCTCTCTTTGTTCTGTGGCCTTGTTCCTGATGTTTCCAATGCCTTAAAATAATGCACATCTCTATTTACCTAACTAATGCTTCATCAATCTTCAGATTTCTACTTAAAGGACACTGCCAAGTGTAGGTTAGACACCTCCTTTATAAAAGAGCTTTCATGAAATCCTAGTTGAGGGCACTTAAACAAGGAATTGAAATTGCCTTTGACTGGTCAGTCTTCCCAACTGTACTATAAGGTCTCTGAGGGCATAGGCTATGTTTCTTACTCTTCACCAGCCCCCAGCTCAGTCTGGACACATATTAAGTGCTTAAAGATGAAAAAGACAAAAAGAAAAAGGAAGTAAGGAAAGAAAGAAAGGACAGAGAGGGAGAGACAGAGACAGTAAGAGAAGGAAGGATGCAAGAAAGGAAGGAGGAAAGAAAGGTTATATTTATTTTCTTTGTTCTCAGAAAATAATGTTCAAAGAATAAGGCAGTTACTATAATATCATCGAAACTTATTTTCCATCCAAACCTAAATTTTTCTTCAAATCACATGTCAGTGTGTTCTCTTCCTCTCATCAGACTAATAGGATATTTATTTTAAAATGCCAGCTCATCATAAAACCTATTTGAAGCAAAATGGAACAAATGGAGTAAGGTAGATATACTGAAATTCCTATTCCCCCCTCCCCCTCCCCCTCTTCTTCTTTCTTCCTCTCCTCCTCCTCCTCCTCCTCTTCCTCCTCCTCCTTCTTCTTCTTCTTCTTCTTCTTCTTCTTCTTCTTCTTCTTCTTCTTCTCCTCCTCCTTCTCCTCCTCCTCCTCCTCCTCCTCCTCCTCCTCCTCCTTCTTCTGCTTTAAGGCTCTGATCTGTTAAACAAAAAAACCTCTAGCAAGAGACAAATGTAGAACATTTATTGCACCCACTTTTTACAATTAAGAGCAAGAAACTTTAAGCATTATTCATTTAAAATACCTGTGCTTCATATTTATAGATAGGAATTAGGGATGAGACTGAATCTGGTTAGCAATAGGCGAAAAAGATAAAAATAGAGCAGTGGAAAAAGACAATACAAAAGGAAGAAGAAATGGAAGATGAGGTAATGTTTGCTCAGGGCTCTTCAGCTGTTTCCATCCTAAGGTCTAAACATTCCTTCTGATCATGAACAGAAAAAAGATCTAACTGATTCTAAAGTATTCTCTGATACCGAGGAGCAGTACTAGAGTGATATGCCTCCGGAATTTGATGAAATCTAGTTGAAATTAACATACAGTCATCAAACCAGCAATTCATCATCTTTGGCCAAAGGAATAATAGATCAAATGTTAATCAATAACATCAAATAACAGATTTAATTTTTCTTAATTTAAGCAGACAAATATTACATAAGATTTTTCTGTGCTGTCTTTCTGTTCTAATATTTTCTAATAACAACCTTCAAAACTGAGTCAAAGAGTTCAAAGAAAGAGTAGCAAAAACAGTTGGGAAAAAAGATCTCAGCAGCTCTAACTGTCCATACGTGTCATAAAAATTTATTTGTCTGAAGGAGAATCATCCAGTGCCTTGGTCACAAAATACACAAAGAATCACTAGGGTTGGCATGTTAATGTACATTAACTTCTACTATATAGATGTACTCAGGTTTCCTCATATGCTTACTTTTCTGTTGTGTGCCTGGCAAACAGAAGTCTCAATAAGTGTTAGCAAATGAAAAAAACAAGATTGAATAAATGATCTTCTGATTAATCATTAAGGCCAGGGTTATTGTTGACTCCCCAGTGTGCCCTCAAAGTTGATTCCTCTAGAAGTAGTGAAACTGAATGAAGACAGCCTTGCAGAGGAGGAGAGATCGTTCCTATGGACCACCTGACTGCGAAGCCACTCATCTAAACCAATGCTGCAGCAACCAGTGCCAAGTGGATGGGGAAGGATCAACCTACAGATGGCTGTCTGGACCCATCACGGGATCGGATTCCCACCACGGCCCATTGTTACATTTATTGCTGACAACATAATTAACTGGCTAACTCCTTGTTTTTAAATTGGTCATCCTCAGTGGACAGCTGCACTGGGAGCTTGTACTAATCAGTGTCTCTGACAGGAGTGAGCTCCATAGGCCAGCACTGCAGCAGACCCTCTGTGAGGTCATCCCTTGCTGCTGCACGGAAAACACTCTTCACTCTCTCTTCCCGGGGCCATTAACAGGCTTCCTCATGCCCAGGAAACACACAGCATTTATTTCTGAGCGCTTCTCTTTCTGAAATATAATCCAATGGAAAAAAAAATAATTTCTCAGTTTCCTTTTCCAGTGAGAATTTCTTAATATAGACTGAAATATCACCTTTAATAATCACTGTAGAAAAAGATTGCAAGAACTCCGTTAGATATTACCCAAATTGGCAAATTAAAAGGGAAGTGAGAGGTCATGTGAGAGCATCAAAACACTGTTTTAACTCATCAAGTATATATTTTTATTTCTGTACCATGAAGAATGATCTTTATTTTGTTCATGGTATGAGGAGGATTAATTAAATAACAGTTGCAGGATATTTTATATCAAAGAATCCTAAAGATATTTTTACAGTGAGAATGCCTCATGTATCAAGTACAGGTTCCCTAGGTAGTAGCATGAGACTGGATTCATGGCATAGGCAACAATCTTTCTGCTGGTCTCATGCGTCTTTCTTCACTTGTAAAATGGGAGTCAATGTGCTTCACTGATCATACTTCTACCTGATTGAGTAACCTCGGGAAAATCATGCAACAGCTCTGCTCCTTAGGGCTTAATCTATAAAATCAGAGGACCAAACACAGCGAATCTCTAAAATTCTGACTCTACCTGGATATGGAGGCAAGTAAAAATTTTAATGTATTCTTCAAATTAATAAAATACATGTGAATATGCAATGTAAGCAACACGTACTAACTAAAAATACAGAAGATTCTTGACTTCTTTTTATTATCACAAATATCAGTGTCCATGATTTGACAGTTTACTTGTGAAAAAGTCCCTTACATTTTCCTTTTTCTGCTTTGCTAATTTTCCATTCTGTATTCCAAGGCAGGCCAATAGCTTGCAATGAAATCAGGTTAAACATTGATCTTCCGCCCTGACATTGCATTAACTTTTCTAATAAACATCTCCACTGTGTCAACCAGCACTGTGTTTACATATTGAGCCCAGCAGCCAATTGTCTTGCTTCCTTTAGATGCTTTTGAACTCCACAAGGAATCTTATCTGGAAGACGAGAATCATGCATCTGCCGTGTCTTTCAATTTTGTATTTCAGATTAACTGCTCCTTTTCCTCCACATTCTTAAGGCTTTCTAAGAAATTTCCTTCCCAATTCACTTGGTAAGTGCCTGCTCCGGCTGTTATTCTTTAATGAATTCATGTCTTTTCTCCTATTTTTCCCAGGCCTCCCGTGTTATCTGGAGTCAGGATTCTGAGCTCTGACCTCCCTCCTTGTTCCACTGCCTGAGGAGAATGGAAGGCAGGCACCCAGACTTCAAATATCCTAGATCCAGCTTTGGCTGGGATGAGGCCAGGATTGGGGTAGAAATAAGCACTGCATTTAAAAAATATATATTTACAGCTTTCTGAAAATTAACTATTTCTGTTCAGATCCAGGGGCTTAGCAAAAGTTCTAAGAACCAGTGGATATGCCTAAAGATCCCTGATCAAATACTCTGTCTTTTAGTTTTATGAGACTCTTTGTTTAGGGATTAGTTTTCATATCTGCAAATTGAGCCAATGCTTCTTGCTTCACTAAAGCCATAGTCAAAAGGCAAACTACCAGAGAAGGCTGGGGAAAAATTGCCCCATGAAGTGAAGCAAAGCCTTTTTTCCTGAGTGATTTCCTCTCTCCAAATGTCAAAGGAAAACATCACAAAGTATGGGACTGAGTCTCTCTCTAAAGGACATTTAATACCTCATTCTTGGAGACACGGTCTAAAATTTAAGGGTTGTAATTACTGGTCAGGTCATAAAAGGTACTGCATGATACCCCCTATTTTAGCAAGAGTATCTAGGGACAACTGCCAAAATCTTGTATGCCTAGAAAAATGTCCTATCTACATATGCTGAACCAGATCAATCATTCACAAAATCGAGTAGTTATAATGAAAGATTCTCTAGGGGTGCCTGGGTGGCTAGGTCGGTTAAGCGTCTCATTTCATCTCAGGTCATGATCTCACAGCTTGTGAGTTCAAACCCTGCATCGGGCTCTGTGCTGACAGTTCAGAGCCTGGAGCCTGCTTCAAATTCTGTGTGTCTCTCTCTGCCCCTCCCTTGCTTACTCTCTCTCTGTCTCTCAAAAAAAAAAAAAAAAAAAAAAAAAAGAATAAACATTAAAAAAAAATAAAGATTCTCTAGACTAATCCCCACCATTTGCTAAGAGGGTATTTACACCAGATATTATATTACATACTTAACATACACCTCATTTATGTGATCCTTATAACAACTCTATGAGATACATTTGTCATTCCTATTTTATGGATAGGAAAGTTCTGATAAGCTCAGTAACTTCTCCAAAGTTGCATATCTACCACATTTACCAGAATTGTAGCGCAAATCTGACTCTGAAAGCTCTTTGCCATTCTGTGCTCCTGCAGAATAGCCACACTAGTAGGGAGCAGTAAAGAATAGTGATACATACACAATGAGAACCTTCTTATAGTATCCCATACATGCAGAGGTTCTTTCTTCCAGGGGAGTTTTGACCCTGCCCTTATAGTACCTTGAATAGACTCATGTCAATACTGTCAATTCATTGTTTTGGGATTTGAAGTCTCAGAGCCAGAAAGAAAGAAAGTAAAACATAATGGATATCTAAATATTGGCTCTTCATTTTACTATCTTGCCCTGAACAAGTTACTAAGTATCTCTCATCCTATTTTTTTTTTTGTACTTCTTAATCCCCATCACCTATTTTATACATTCCCCCACCTGCCTCCCCTCTGGCAACCATCAATTTATTTTCTGTATTTAAGACTGTTTTTCTGTTTGTTCATTTGTTTTGTTTTGTTTTTTAGATTCCAAATATAAGTAGAATCATATGGTATTTGTCTTGTTCTCTCTGACTTATTTCACTTGGTGTAATACCTTTTAGGTCCATCCATGTTGTTGTAAATGGCAAGACCTTATTCTTTTCTATGATTAACATTCCATTATACACACACCCCACATCTTCTTTATCCATTCATCTACTGATACTCATTTGGGCTGCTTTCATATCTTGGCTATTGTCAATAGTGCTGCAATAAACATGGGGTGAATGTATCTTTTCATATTAACGTTTTCATTTTCTTTGGATATATACCCATAGTGGAATTACCGAATCATCTGATATTTCTACTTTTTAATTTTTTGAGGAAACTTCATGCTGTTTTCCACAGTGGTTGTACCAGTTTACACTCCCACCAACAGCTCTCCACATTCTCTCCAACACTCGATATTTCTTGTCTTTTTGATACTCACCATTCTTTTCAGTGTGAGGTGACATCTCATTGTGATTTTGATTTGCATCTGACCCTAATTTTTTTACCTACAAATGAGAATAAACTATTCCCAATGTGTGAGTTTTTAAAAGGATAATAAAATCAGAGACCTTGAGAATAATCCTTTGCACATATAGGCACTTAGAAAATTTTGCTTTTTTGCCTCCCTTCTCCTTACATATCAACCTGCTCAATGTACCATGGCCTCTTCAGAACAGAGACCATGGAGAATCACATTCACATCTCCAGACAAAATGCTTAACACAGATTTGCTATTCCATGACCTAAAATGGTTGGAAAACATTTATAATTACTTTGTTTACAACTCTAAGAGGTGTTGTAAACTTTAGGTTTTGGAATATATATTTACTGATTTTTTAAAATATGCATTATTTTTTACATGTTATAGTCAGCCTCTTGCGTCCTCTAAAAGAGGGCTTTTTTGGCTTTCTTTGAATCTCAGACCAAGAGGATTAGAACACCCCATAAAATTTCCCAGGCTACTTGGACAAAGGGCATGCTTCTGGTAATTGGTTGATTTTGCATTTCACAAATAATTTTACATGTTTATTAGTTTATATTAAATCATTCATTCACTAAACAAATATCCATTAATGTCTGTATTATCCCAGTTATATAAATGTAATTAGGACAAATATCTGCTTTGGATATTTTTATAGTTTAATGATGTAAGACAAACATGTTAACAAATAAATTAAAACTGAATGTGATAACTTCCACAAAGTATATGAAAAAGAATTACAAGAGCAAAGAAGACATTTTAAAACTTTGTTTCACTTCTGTCACTGCAAGTGAATTTTTCTCCACAATCACATTGCATTTTCTTTACCTTCTCCTCAACATTTTTCAGTAAAGTTTGAAAATTTTCTATTTAAAATTACTTATATTTAAGGTTTTTTGTGCTTTTTTTTTTGCTTTCCCTTTTTAAACATAAAATTTTCAAGGAAACTTTGACTTTTATGAAGTATTACTAAATGCTTCTATTTTTCTTTCCACATTAAGTGTAAAACTGCACTATGAAGAGACCGTCTTCCAAAATGTTTTCTCTTTTACTTTCAAATACATAAAATGAAAAACATCTGTGTCCCTAAGAGGCTATTTTGTTTAACTAGCATAAATATGTTAGCCAGGTATTTCTGTTTTTTTTTTTTTTTTTTTTAACGTTGATTCATTTTTGAGAGAGACAGACAGACAGAGCATGAGTGGGGTAGGGGCAGAGAGAGGGAGACACAGAACCCAAAGCAGGCTCCAGACTCAAACCCATGGATGGTGAGATCATGACCTGAGCTGAAGTTGGATGCTCAACTGACTGAGCCATCCAGCTCCCTATCTTTTTTAAAGTTTATTTATTTGAGAGAGAAAGAGACAGTGAGCATGAGTGAGGGAGAGGCAAAGAGGGAGACAGAGAATCCCAAGGAGGCTCTGCACTGTCAGCACAGAGACCAATGTGGGACTTGAACCCACGAACCATGAGATCATGACCTGAACTGAAACCAAGAACCTGACGCTTAACTGACTGAGCCACTTAGGGGCCCCAGCCAGGTATTTATCTTAAATTTCATCCTCCTCAGCTTAATATGTTACTTCCATACCAGTTTCACAACTGGTCAACTGTTTCTATTACATATGTTTTAATTATCTACTGTTGCATAGCAACCTACCCCAAATGTAGTGACCTATCATTCTCTTATCATTCTGTGACTTGAATGGACTCAGCTGGATGGCTTATCTGTTCCACATGATGTCAACTAGGACTTGACCGGGCTACAACACCCAAAGTGGCTCCCTCACAGGGCTGGCAGCTCTTGCTAGCTGTTGGCTAAGAGAACTACTGACAAGCACGTCTCCTAAATTGTCCTCCATATGATCTTTCTATGTGGATGGTTTCTGAGAGGGTGTACCACTCTCAGAAAGTGAGTATTTCAAGAATAAAGAAGCAGAAGCTGATGGTCTCTTAATGTCTCTTCTCAGTTGCACTCTGTTGATCAAAGACCAACCCAGATTCAAGGAGAGGGGGACTAAATACTCCTTTTGGTATGAAATGTGGTTCATAGAGAGGAGAAATTGGCGGTCATTTTTCCATATTGGGTATTAAATATAAATACTAGCTAACTTCTAGTGTTTTCTTCACAAATTATTCCCCTTTATATTTTATTTACATACATTTTCCCTCTATGTGTACGAACTTAAAAGCAGTGACCTCTTTCTCTGTACTAACCTAAACACATAAGTTGATGGTTGTTTTTGTCTACAGTGAATATATTATATGATACTGGAGACCTGATGTTGTCTTTTAGACATTTAGGTAAATATTTCAAATTTAGAATTCTAATCTCTACTTTTTCTTTATCTTCTTTGGAATTAAAGAGAAGCTCTCAGACCTGAAATATACCAAAGGGGGCAGTTAAGAGGTGGATAATGAAATTTTATTGCAAATATTAATTTCCTCTTTCAGTTCATATATTTTGAATTCTCAAAAATAAATATAAAATTATTTGTTACATTTCTATCATAGTCTTAATTTAATTTTATTTTTTTAATTTCCATTTTTAAATTTTTAAAATTTTTATTTATTTTTTTATAATTTAACTTTATTTTTTATTTTTTAAAATTTACATCCAAATGAGTTAGTATATAGGGAAGCAATGATTTCAGGAGTAGATTCCTTAATGCCCCTTACCCATTTAGCCCATCCCCCCTTCCCACAACCCCTCCAGCAACCCTCAGTTTGTTCTCCATATTTATGAGTCACTTTTGTTTTGTCCCCCTCCCTGTTTTTATATTATGTTTCCCTTCCCTTATGTTCATCTGTTTTGTCTCTTAAAGTCCTCATATGAGTGAAGTCATATGATTTTTGTCTTTCTCTGACTAACTTCACTTAGCATAATACCCTCCAGTTCCATCCACGTAGTTGCAAATGACAAGATTTCATTCTTTTTGATTGCTGAGTAATACTCTATTGTGTGTGTGTGTATATATATATATATATATATATAT